>NC_084821.1:32542878-32722878 GCF_958449725.1 Rosa rugosa | reverse complement strand
GAAACTAATTTCTTATTGTTTTGAAATGGGAGTTGACCTTTGAAAACAATATTTGTTGCAGTCAATTATATTGTTTTGGAAAGTGTTGAGGTGGTGTAACATTTTGAGTCTTGTGTGACTTTTTAAATGTTTTGGTCTTTGTACCGAGGGTCACAGTAGTGATCGAGGGTGGTTATCGGAATCATGCCCTTGGCGGGGGTATGGTTACGACTCAGTTAGAGCTCTAGTCTGTCTGCCATTGTATGTCATGAAGGGTAACAAGCAGGTTACTTGCAACTCATGAGTACGTGTTTTTAAAAGAGAATTTGGGGTGTATTCTTCTTTTAATTGTCCAAGGAGGGACTTGAATTTCATATTAAATTGGGGAGTTGAAAATAATATGATGTTGTCACTTTAGTGATGTATGTTACCCTTATGAGGTAAGGTTGTCGAGTTTTGAAAACGAGTCATTGTGGGATTCGTTTATTTGGAATTGAAGGGTGATTTCTTGGTTTTGGCGGAAGTTGTTTGATTTCTTTAATTATTTTCCTTTTTCATTCTATTATTGATTTTTAAGTAATCTCCTGAACTAAACCATATGCAGGGATTACTAAGGTTTCTTTGTTTGTTTTTATGTAATCTCCTGAACTAAACTACATGCAGGGATTACTATGGTTTGAATTGTTTGTTTTAATGTAATCTCCTGAACTAAGTTATATGCAGGGATTACTGCCTTTTGAATTATTTGTTTTAATGTAATTTCCTGAACTAAGTGATATGAACAATATGCAGGAGTTACTATCATTTTTATTGATTGTTTTAAGGTGATCCATTGAACTAAGTTTTTACGCAGGGATTACTGATCTTGCTTAATTTTTATTGTGAGTACAGTTGTGAGTTGTGATCTGTAGTGAGTGGGATAAGAGTTGTGAGGTCATGATTTTGGCAAATGCTTTATGTTGAGAGGAAATGAGTGTGATCTCGTAGTGGTGTCGTTGAGACAAATGAAAGATGATCTGGTAGATTGTTGTGTTTAAAATGTTCCTGGAGTTTAATTGTCAAATTGATGTGGTGCGAAATTAGATGCATGAGTCGAGAGTCAAAGCATGTGAGTTTTAATTTTGAGTTATCTTACATGAGCATGATATTGTAGGATATGAACTTGATGTTTTTGTTGTGATAATTGCATGTCGATTTTGTTAGGTTGAGATCTCCTAAACTAAACTATATGCAAGGATTACTAATTTTTACCTAATATGATTATGTGTTTGGTTGTGTTTTGTGGAGTTAAAATGTTGTTGCTTTAATTTATATCACGAGTTGAGAAATTATAAGCATGAGTGACGTGAGTCATTTTAATTGAGTTTACTCATACGAGCTTAAAAAGCTTACCGGGTTTATGGTTTGCAATCCCGGTGCACTATTCCATGGTGTAGCGGTTATTCCTGCAGATGAGGACCACCAGGGCTGAGTACGAGGGCGTGGTTGCAGCAGTGTAGGTTCAGAACCTATTTTTGTTAGTGTACTGTTGTTTTTGGTATACTCCTAGCGAGCGTTTACATTTGTATATCAGTTCTCTCGAGTTTTGTAAACACTTGTTGATTTGATATTCAACTTAAGTGATCGAGTCTTTATTGACGTTTTGTTGTTGCATAGATTAAATGGAAAAAGTTTCTTTGCAATTTCGAGAAGTTGGTTAAGTTGTCGCGTTTCGGATTTGAATATCTTTATTGGGCTAAATACTAGTTAGTACCCTGTGGTTTAGGTCCAAAATCAATTCAGTCCCTGGACTTCTAATTTCATCAAAAACACCCCTGCACTTTCAATTTTGATCTAATAGGTCCAATTCGTTAATATTCTGTTATGGGTTCAAGTTATAGTTGGATTATTTGTTGAAAAACTATTTATTTTTAATAGTAGGACTCACTCCTAAATTGACTATGCAGACCACCTCGACACCACATCAGAAAACATAGGCCATTTATGAGCCGCATTAACAAGTTAAATAACTCAATTGTCGGAAAACTAACAAATTGGACCTATTAGATCAAAATTGAAAGTGCAGGGGTGTTTTTGATGAAATTAGAAGTTCATGGATTGAATTGATTTGGGACCTAAACCACAGGGTAGTAATTTGTATTTAGCCCATCTTTATTTGAAATTCGGGGCGTGACATTTAAAATGTGACATTCTCTTGAACAATCTGTGTGAGAGCTTCAATGCCTTCATACTGCTAGCATGATCAAAGCCTGTGATTTCTATGTTTGAGGAAATGAGGTTGAAATTGATGAAGAGGAATCAGATGAGGAGAGATAAGATGGGGAAGGTTCAAGATCCCATCTGCCCTCAACCAAGAGAAATTATGAAGAAGAATAAATTGAAAGCTGCCACAGATTGCGTTCCTTATGGTTCAGGCAACCCACAAGTTGAAGTGGAAAGCATAGGAAGAGCCAGATATGTTGTTGATCTACAAAGAAAAACCTGTGCTTGTAGAGATGAGACTTGAGTGGTATCCCTTGCAAACATGATGTGTCTGCCATAAACTTCATGAGAAAAAGGCCTAAGGACTATGTTGATCCTTGTTACTGGACAAAGACCTACATGGTCATCTACTCAAACACTATCAAGCCTGTTAATAGAATGAATTTGTGGTCTAGGAGTGATGAGCCTACAATTCTTCCTCCCCAGTATAATAGACAACCAGGTAGACCAAAAACCAAGAGAATCAAGGATCAATATGACAAGGCTACTGATGGTCCAAAGCTTGGAAGAGTGCAGAAGTCACTGAAGTGTAGAAATTGTAGCAACTTGGGCCACAATGTGAAGACCTGTTATAGGCACTTGCCACCTAAGGAGAAGATCAGCAAGAAGAGGAAGCAAAACAATGGAAAAGGCACCTCATCTCAATCTCTGGTATAGTAAGCTTCTCCCTAACTTTTGGTTCTTGTCTTTTGTGGATATCTCACTGTGTTGTTGCCACTATCTTATTTGATATAGGCAAAGGGTACCAAGAAACCATAATTGACAAGGAATGAGCTTAGGGAAAAGGTTAAGCTGAAGGTTAGAAAAGCTTAAGGTCAAAATATGGGAGTTTGTGTGATAATTTGTTGGAATGAGCTAGCAGAACTGATCTGTGATTTTTGTTCCAAGTGATTTGTGGTTTGATGCAAATTTTGTGTTAGTGTGTTGTTACTTCAGAAAAAGAGGGATGAGTAGAAGGCAGCAGCAAGAGCTGCTTCAAAAGCAACCACAAAATCAACCACAACAAGAGCTGCTTCCACCGCTTCACATGCTACTTCATAGGCTAAACCTTCTGCACCAACAAGGTCACCACAAAGGATTTGAACTAGAGCAAAGGAGGGTGAAAAATAGATGGATGTAGGAGATTGGATTAGCAAGCTAGGTTTTTCTCAATTGAAGGATGGATGTTGTATTATTTTTTGCAACCATGTGTTGTGCCACATGGTTGCTAGCTCTAATTTTTTTTTTTTTTTTTTGGTGTTTTTGGGTTAAGAGGATTAGAGCTATTTTGAATTGCAATATGTTTATCCGATGTGTATATTCGTAAGACAATGTCACTAGCATGCAAAGGCTTGGCTACTAACTCAAAATACAATGTCACTATTATCATATGGGATAACCGGATAATAGTATTTTATGTTATGTTATTTTAAGTGCTTCCTACTATTATTCTCTTTGAATTGAGTGAGTTTAACCCCATAAGCATGACCATTTGATGTCCTAGGTATAGCTTTTTTTATTTTGGAGGGAAACTTCCAAATAGTCCAGAATTGGTGGATTTTAATTGATCATTTTAGTTTGCAAATCCTTGTCTTTTTTTATTTTGGAGGGAAATTGCAAAATGTCCATTTTAGCCCTCTCTGTGGGCTCGGCAGTAACCAAATTTCTCTTTCTGATTGGTGCCACGTCAGCATTTGACGGAGTCCATGGATGGGGCGAAGGGATTTGGACACAGGTGAGGAAAATTAGGACTTCAGGGGTATTGTCGATAAAATTCGAAGTTCAGGGACTAACATGAAGATTGGGTGAAACTTTAAGTGGTTAAATAGGAATTAATAATGATTATATTGTGTTGAAAGAGTACTTGAGTTTTGGGTGAAACATTTTGAGTCTTGTGTGACTTTTCAAATGTTTTCGGTCTACGAATCTGGTGTCACAGTAGTGACAGAGGCAAGTATATCGGATATCATAACCTTTGGCCGGGTTACAATTTAGTTAGAGCTCTAGTCTATCTGCCATTGTACGTCATAGGGGTAACACATGGTTACTTTTGACTCATGAATACACGTTTTTAACAGAGACTTTCAAGTGGTTTCTTTTATTGTCCATGAGGGACTCAGATTTTTACTAAATTGTGGGAGTTTTCACTTGGGTGAAAAATGTGATTTCTTGGCTTTAGCGTGAGTTGTTTGATTTCCTTATTTATTTTCCTTTTCCATTTCTTTTGTTTGATTTTAATGTAATCTCCTTAACTAAACTATATGCAGAGATTACTATGATTTTCCTTTTCCATTTCTTTTGTTTGATTCTAATGTAATCTCCTGAACTAAACTTGTAAATACCTCCACTAGTATGGAGGATTTGCTACATTACCAAGCATATGTAACACCCTCTTAGTGAGTCCACAAGCCATGGTGGGTCCCAACTACGATATGCATCCTGTAGCCCGACGTCCAAGCTACGCCATGATAGTCTGAAGCGGCCAAGACCTCGCCGGGATGCCATCTTTCCGGCCTTGCCAAGTTGCCTCCACAATAGCCTTTGAGGACTAGAAAGGGGACTTTGAGTCCCACATTAGAAAACAAGTGTAGGAGGGGAGGCTCTCTTACTTATAAAAGGGACCTCCACCCATTTAGATCATCATCTCATTACACACTTTATAATCTATTTGGGCCGCAAGGCCCAAACTCACATAATATAACATTAAAGCGGGAGACAAACTACTATATCTCTCGTCTCTCGTCTCTCTCTCTCTCTCTCTCTCTCTCTCTCTCTCTCTCTCTCTCTCTCGTTAACTAGACTCTCATGGATTCTAACATTAACAAAACTATATGCGGGGATTACTATGATTCTATTGTTTGATTTTAATGTAATTTCTTGAACTAAACTATATTTAGGGATTATTATGGTTTTGGTTTAGTTGTTGAGAATTCAAATGATTTGGTTGTCACGGTGGTAACTGGTGTTTTTCTTAAAAAGAAAAGGATTTTGATGTTGGAATTAATCTTTGTGTTGATTTGTTGTCCTTGAGTCCAAAGGTATTTTGTGATTATTTTGGTTTACTCAGACGAGCTTGCAAAAGCTTACTGGGTTTGTTGTTTCAACCCGGTGCACTATTCCATGGTGTAGGGGTTATTATGTAGATTAGAATATCGAGTAATCGTCGTCGAAGCTGAAGTGTACGTTTTGTAGCGTGGACGTGGAAGGATAATCTTAGTTTTAATCTTCCGTTGTGCAGTGAGAGTGGTGGGTCTGTTTACTTATTGAATTGTTGTGCAGTTTGATTTGTAAACTCTCTGTAATGTAATATGTGACTCTAAAGAACAAGTCGGTATTGACATTGGTGAGTTTGGTTTGTTTTTTTGTTGCTTAGTTTAAATGAAAAAATTTCTTAGCGTTTTATTGTACTTGTTATGTTATCGCGTTTCGGATTCAAATTTCTTTATTCGAAATTCAGGGTGTGACATGTGTATGGGATACTAAAACCAAAACCTGATCATTTTCTTATTAAACGTTAAAACCCATTAAGAAAATAACTAAATCTTCACATACAAAATCTTATGAACCTAGAGTAACATAAAAAGCACACATAAATCTTATGACTATCTTATACAATCGGGGTATCATTTTCTTTTTGGAAGTTGATGATTGAGGTAATTGTCATGAAAAATGAGAAATTGATTACGGTGATTTAGAGAGATGCATTAGTTTTTTTTTTATACGTATTAGGGTTTCTAATATATGTTAGACATAGAAACTCCAATTTACAAAAATACCATTATGTTAATAGTCCTTACCGTGTTAACTAAATTACACTAAACCAGACTATTAAAATTCGTATTCTTATAGTAGTGATCCTATATGAAACCAAAAGGTATCTTATCTAACCCCAAGTCATGAATAAAAGAACACATTTTAAAGTTTTACTTGCACATAAAAAGAAAATTCTTCAATCTTAGGGAATTGTAAAATAAACAAGGTGAGGAGTTTAAGGGAGCCATTCTAATGAGGACCACTAAAATGAGGTCTAGTTGATGACTTTCTAATCAACAGTTTGAGAGTCCCACTTTTCGATTACATTACAGCAAATCAACCGTTAGATGTTTATGTATACATGAGTAGATCACTTCTAAAAATTTTCTTCTAAGTTGCTAATTGTTATGGTACCCAACTAGATCAAATCAATATACGAAACCAAATTTGTCAAATATGAACTGTTCATGTTCATAACTGATAAATCACGATTATGAATAGTGTTATGGCAAACCCCCTCCACCCCCTCTCTTAGAGCAAATGCTCCGGTATACCAATTGGAGAGAAGAGGGAAAGAGTAGGATGCAGCGGCAATAAATTGCCCGATTAATTTGGGGGTCCCACCTATCCAAGCAATTGGAGAACTAATAATTAGCAATTGGATTGCTCGACTGTTGGTGGTGGGCTCCACACCCACATGGGCCATTGCCAACAACTTTTTTTTTTTTATCCTTTGTGCAACGATCACTTAATTGTAGCTGTTGGATCATGTGATCCAATGGCTGCAATTAATTGACAACAGTAAGTTTTTTTCCATCCTAAAAAATAATCCGAAAGGTTAAAAAAAAAAATCAGAAATTTTTTTTTTTTCAAAAATTCTATAAATACCTAGTTCCTCACCTTAATTTCACACCAAAATTTTCAAAAATTTTACCTCTCCACCTCTTTCCTCCATCAATCTATTCTTCATTTCTTTCAATTATCATCCAACAATGGGAGATTCGGGTTCCAATTGGCAAGTCGACGAGCAAATTCAATTGTGCGATTCATGGGCGCGTAAGACCGTGTGCCCAATCACCAGAAAACAAATAACCTCCTCCAAGTTATGGGAAAAGGTTCATGCTGATTATGGGCAAAATTGACAAGTTCCACCTACAAGCCAAACTCCTCAAGCTCTCCAATCTCAGTTTTGAACGTTAAAAAAAAATTATCAAAGATTGGCACAATGCACAAATGACCTCCTGTAATCGTATAATGAGAGGCACTAATAACATGGATGAGGTATTGAATTTTCCCCTAATACTATTAATTGTTATATTATTATTATTATTTATGTTTTTAAGTTAAATTTGTCTATTAGTAATATTTGATTCTATTGGTTGATTTTTATTGCTTCATTGTCATTGTTTAGATGAATCAAACTCAAGGGATCTTCATTAAAAAAAAATCCCAAGAAATTTGATAAATTTGAATGTTGGGAGAAAGTTAAGTACCACCCGTATTTTGTTGATCCACCATCTAATCCTCAACCACCGGCATCATATTCGACAGTTACTACCTCCGAAAATGAGTTTCCAATTGAGTTGGATGATGATATCGTTTCGGAGAGACAGCATCAAGCTCCATGCCAAGACCAATGGGAAAAAAGAGAGCCAAAGAAGCAAAGAAGAAAGGAAAGAAGGTGCAAGATGCAGCAGAAAGTATGACTCTTGCTATTCAAGCCATGGTCGAATCAACCCAAGCTTCTGTTGAGCTAGTGAAGAAAAGAAACGAAGAAATGGTTCCTCACACAAAGAAAGTATTTGAATTTGAAAAGGCGAAAGAAGATGCAAGAATTATGGCAAGACCAATGGGACAAAAGAGAGCCAAAGAAGCAAAGAAGAAAGGAAAGAAGGTGCAAGATGCAGCAGAAAGTATGACTCTTGCTATTCAAGCCATGGTCGAATCAACCCAAGCTTCTGTTGAGCTAGTGAAGAAAAGAAACGAAGAAATGGTTCCTCACACAAAGAAAGTATTTGAATTTGAAAAGGCGAAAGAAGATGCAAGAATTATGGCCATGGATACTAATTCCATGACCCCACAATCAAAGGTTTGGTGGAAAAAGAAGAAGGGTGATATCGTAGCAAAAACAATGTCCGATGGTGGTAGTAGCAGTTGCTACATACCGCAATTCGACTAAATTTAAATTTTGTTTAGGAAATCAAGTTTTATTTTTTAATGTAATTTTAATTTCACTTATGTAATTTTAATTTTATGAAATAAAATTTTTATGCTTTGAATAAATTAAATTATAAACATAACAATAACAATAGTAATACAAGTATGTAATTGCAATGACAATAATTCTATTGATGTCAAACCAAACTTTATTCTCAAAGAAAGATAAACATGGGTTCAAATTACAAAGAAAACCAAACATATTAATAAAGCACACAAACATAGAATACATTATTTAAAATTACAAATCACCATTTATTCAAATCTAATTAATAAATTGTGGTGGTCCATCACTACTAGAATTTTTTTCATAGACATCAGTCCAGAACCGATGTAAAACTAAATTCCAACCGATCTCTTAGTGGCTGATGTAAAAGATCCAGACATCAGTATAAGCGCGTTTTTAACAGATGTCCCGGACAACGACCAACATCGCTACTAAAACACAAATCGATGTATAATCATTACAATCATCATAATTTTGTATGTTAACTATATTTAATTCTTCATATTTTCACAATTTATACTTAACAAAGTATATATCGAACAATACCTAAGTGAACATTTAAATCGATTACAATTTCAGAAATGATATTTAATACTCTCGTAGACATCAGTCTCCAAAAAATTTTGTTTGTTCGTGTCCATTTTTACGTGCATCTTGCCGCTTTATTCTCCTAAGAACGATGTATGTGCCTTTAGGGCTGATGTAAAAGATCCATACATCAGTATAAGCGCGTTTTTAACAGATGTCCCGGACAACGACCAACATCGCTACTAAAACACAAATCGATGTATAATCATTACAATCATCATAATTTTGTATGTTAACTATATTTAATTCTTCATATTTTCACAATTTATACTTAACAAAGTATATATCGAACAATACCTAAGTGAACATTTAAATCGATTACAATTTCAGAAATGATATTTAATACTCTCGTAGACATCAGTCTCCAAAAAATTTTGTTTGTTCGTGTCCATTTTTACGTGCATCTTGCCGCTTTATTCTCCTAAGAACGATGTATGTGCCTTTAGGCAACATCGGTTAATCTATTAAGAATGATGTCTTATATTACTAGGAACATCGCTTTTCGTTGGTTGAAACGATGTTTAGTAGTTTTGTGTACATCGGTTTTTTTTATGTCAAACGATGTTTACTGGTTTTTAGTACATCGGTTTACTTTAGAACAGCTTATTTGTATATTGACAGTAGATAACGGTTTGGTGTTTAGATATCGATGTGCATTAGTTTTGTGTACATCGATTTTGGGGTGACATTTCGATATGTTCATAATCATGAGACATTAGTCTAGTTTTAGGTACTGATTTGTAATCTCTGAATTGACATCGTTTTTTTTTACATTAGTGTTTTGTTTCCCATTTATATACATTAGTTCATATATATAAGAATGATGTGCAAATAATCATCTAGCTGCTGGTAGTGGGTAAAGATCTAGAAATACATTTCTCATCATCCAAAAATTAGGGCTTTCCATTAATTTTCTCATCTTCATTCATGATTCTACATAATTCACAAAATAAAACCCCAAAACCTACAAAGGCTAGCCCATAAACATATTAGCAACCAACTACATCAGTTCTACATACACCAAACTTTCCTTCAAAGCAAAAACTAGCCTTACTCAAAATCATGTTAGTAGCCAAAAGTCCTACACCAAACTCTGCATATAATCAGCCACTTCAATGTGCACCTCGTCAATTTCAGCTTGGTTATATGATTTGCGCGTCTTTACCGCCCACTAGAAATGTATAAAAGAACATATAAGTGACAATGGGGCTAAACAAATACTTAATTAAACCAAAATGTTCTTCATAATAATGCATATACGTACCTTGGTTGGAAATGAGTCTCAACCTCTATAATGTTCTCGATGTATCGCATAACATAATAGCCACACTCAACCCCACCCGGTTGTTTAGGTACGCCCTATTTATTCAAAGTATTGAATTATGAAGGCATATATTGAATTATTCAAAGTATTCATCCTCAAGATTATGTTTATAATGCAGTCTGACATTTTTTGGTGTCTGCTTCTTTGTTGCAACCTGCATACAGTAAACCAGGGTGATGAGACCATTTAAACTGCATACAGCTTCAGAAAATGCCAGAAATTATGACTTTGTTTGTAATACCCCGAAAATTCATTACTAATTTCTTGGAATTTCTGGGAATTAATAAATGTTCATTTGTACGATTCGTGGTCCGAGGGTGGAGTTGAATTATTTTTGGACGAATAATTATTCGAAATGCACGTTTTAGGGGGTTACGAAGTTTGACTTTTTATACGTTTAAATTATGTGACAACTTCCTGCACGAAAGTCGTAGAGCGCGTCGATTCGACTTCGTGGACATGTGGAACGCGTAAATCAGAGTTCGTATGAAGAAGTTATGGCCTTCGGAAAAAGTTTCCATTTTGGTTAAATAGCAAAATATTCCGAAAATATCAGAAAAATCAGAAGTTTCCAAAAAAGGAAATTTTTCTCTCTCTTCGGTCCCGAGCCCAGTTCCGCCCAGCCAACTTCGGCGGCTTCGTTCTCCGCCTTCCGGCTGAGAAGTCAGCCCTGTTAGACCGTGATTTTTGTCCCTATTTCTTCGTCTCACTCCCATCTAGCACCCTGTGAAGTTTCACTGTGTGGGTAGACCTGTGCACGACGCTACAAGGCTGAGAAGTCGCACGGTGGAGCTGCAAATCGCCCAGATCGGAGATCACGTTTCCGGCCACCATAGCCGGTGATCCTTGGGGGCTTTTGAAGCCCAGAGGACGTAGATACTCTCCACAAAACGGCTTGCCACGATTTGATCTGTGGAGATCGAATTTTGAAGTTTTTGAAACTAGGGTTCATCGGATCCGTCGACTTCCAAGGTAAAATTCGATCTTTTGGCTTATAATCTGACTTTGGTGTAGTTATGAAAAGTGAAATTGGAGTCGAAATGAAGAACTTTCATGTTGTGAGTTTTGTCAAATTTTGACTTTGGATGGGCGGCGGTGCCGCCACTGTGGTGGTGTTTTCCGGCGGTTTCCAGCCATCTCAAGGATAGTTTCTGTTCCTGATTTCGATGTACTCGTCGATACGAGCATTTCAATATACAATACGTAATTTTTGGAGATCGTATGAGCATGTTAGGGTTTTTGTGATTTTGATTCGATCGGTTTTCGGTCTGTGAGGATTCTGCCGTTCGATCGACTTGTAGTTTTGTTTTATTGATCATAGAAGTGTTCTGAAGACGTTGGATGGTCTCGGATGAGGATCCGACTGTTGGATCGTTGTATATTTGTGTTTTGTGAATTGTGTGCTTTGTGTTGTATTGAGTGTGACCTTGATGTGATTAGGTGATTGACAGAATTATGTGAGCGGAGTATGGAGGATTTTGTGCTTGTCTTGGTTTGTGAGAAGACGCAGCAGGAGTTAGAGGTGAGTAAATCTCACGGTGTTTCGGTTGATAAAGTAGTTATGTTTTAATTTAGTATATTTAATTGTTAGCATGAAAAATCGTATTTATCGAAACAAATTATTTGTTTTAAAATATATGAACTTGATCGACAACGGTTCATGGGTAAGTTAAAACAATGTTTTGATATAAAATGATTTTTGAGAAGTATAATTTATAAAATTATAGTTGGTATTAGTGGCATCCCTGAGTGGATGACTACGTATATATATATTTACGTGAAATATATATCTTGGTGGAATTGAGTGTGTAGTTTACTATTGTTGTGCAATGTGATGTTGAGGAAAATATATGGTTTTGGAAATAAAATATGATTTTGTGATATGAGTGAATTGTGATTTATTCAGAATATCGTTTTGAACTGTTGCTTATTGTGTTGAATGAGTAGTCGAGTTCGGTAAAGTTTTGAGTCACGTGGGACTTTAAATGTTTTCGGGTCTACGGATCTGGGTCACAAGTAGTGACAGAGGCAATCATTATCGTAGGTTTGAACCTCGGCCGAGGTGACAGGCTACGATTCAGTTAGAGCTCTAGTCTGTCTGCCATTGTATATTCAGGGGAGTAACACGAGGGTTACATGAAGCATGAAGCCTTTGAATATACGTCTTTATTTGTATTTCAGGGGAGTAACACGAGGGTTACATGAAGCCTTTGAATACATGTTTTTAATTGAGAGTGTCGTGTGGGTTCTTTCTTTTATTGTCCAAGAGGGACTTGATTTTCATATTATGGGTGAGTTGGGATAATATGATTTTTTATCACTTTTGTGATGTATGTTACCTTAAGGGGTAAGAATGTCGAGTTTTGAAAACGAGTCATGTTGTGAGATGATTTATTTGGAATTGATGGGTGATCATCAACTCTGGTGTGAGTTGTTTGACTTCTTTATCTATTTTCCGTGTCATTCTAATTATTTGATTTTAAATGTAATCTCCTGAACTAAGTCATATGCAGGGATTACTGTCTTTTGAATTGTTTGTTTTAATGTAATCTCCTGAACTAAGTTATATGCAGGGATTACCGCTTTTTGAATTATTTGTTTTAATGTAAATTCCTGAACTAAACTCTATGCAGGGATTTATATGATTTCTATTGTTTGTTTTTAATGTGATCTCCTGAACTAAGTTTCTATGTAGGGATTACTGATTTTACTTAATTCAATTGTAAGTGCGGTTGTGGTTTGAGATTTGTAGTGAGTTGTGAAATGAGTCGTGAGGTCATCGTTTTGACAAATGCTTTATGTTGAGGGGAAGTGAGTGTGATTTTCGTAGATTTGTTGTTGAGATGGAAAATGATTTGAAACGTCACTAAGGTGACAACTACCTTTGTTGAGACAAATATATTAATGAAGGTTGATTTTGTAGTTCGTTGTGTTTTAAAATGTTTAAAACATAATTGAGTTTAATTGTTTAGTTGAAGTATTGTGAAATTGGATGCATGAGTCGAGAGTCAGAGCATGTTGATTTTGATATGAGTTAACTTACGTGAGCATGATATGATATGATATGAACTTGATGTTTGGTTGTGTTTTGTGGAGTTACATGTTGTTGCTTTAATTATCTCACGAACTGAGAAATTATAAGCATGAGTGACGTGAGTCATTTTAATTGAGTTTACTCATACGAGCTTAAAAAGCTTACCGGGTTTGTTGTTTGCAATCCCGGTGCACTATTCCATGGTGTAGGGGTTATTGTGCAGGTAGAATATCGATTAATCGTCGTCGAAGCTGAGGTGTACGTTCGGTAGCGTGGACGTCGAAGGGTACTCTTAGTTTTAAGTATTCCGTTGTGTAGTGAGTTGTGGTGGGTGTGTTTACTTATTGAATTGTCATTCAGTTTAATTTGTAAACTATCTGTAATGTAATATGTGACTTTAAAGAACGAGTCGGTATTGACATTGTGATCTCAGTTTGCTTAGTTGCTTAATTTAAATGAAAAAATTTCTCTTGTGTTTTTCTTGTGCTTGTTAAGTTATTGCGTTTCGGATTTGAATTTATTTATTCAAAATTCGGGGCGTGACATTGTTCCTGATGCTATCTTGCCTTTCTTCCTCAGATTTGACACGAGTGTCTGAAGAGAAAAAAAAAGTATTCTGCTTGTTATGTCAAAATTATTGAGAAAATACCACAAATTTTAACTTTTACTGGATAGTTCTCATATATAGTTAGGCATAACAATTACCAAGAACCCAAAATGCCAAGGATCAGCAACTTGACATTTTACTGATGGTAACAAGCAAAAAAGAAGACGAAACATAGGAAAGAACTAAGAGTAAGAAGCTATATATAAGTAGAAAACAATCTCATCGCATCAAAAAACGATCCAAGATGACAAAAACTATTAGCATGTAAAGCCTAACTTAAGCATAGAAAAGCATCAAATTTGATGGAACAATAGATTTCAAACCTAGTTAGTATACTTGGATGGCTTGCTGAGCTAATCCATCAGCAACTACGTATGTGTAGGAAAACAAAAGAGAAACCTGTAACATGTTAAATTGAATGAACAAAATCCTATCCATATTTTAAACATAACCAAGTGAGTAAATTTATGACAAAGAAAATATGAAATACTGGAGAGACGAAAAAAATACCTCAAGAGCACTGCTGGTTAATGAAATCAGCAGAGTTTCATAAACTTGCCATTTAGTCCAAAAGTGAACTAGAGGAGCCTGTAAAAACAGAAAAGGAAACAGCAAGAGGTCAGAACTCAAAATTCAAGTAACTTACCAATGGCAAACTACTCTGCTTCAAATAATGCAGCTGATAGAAAATTGTGCATAGAATTTTTCTAGATATATTATTCTTGGAGGAAACTATAATCTTAGTTTCTTAGCATGTTTAATATTAAATGTGAATTAAGTAAGAATTTCCCCTGTAAACACTTGCTTCCTATATGAATATACTTCACAGGAGGAAGACACTATCTTCACAAGCTTTTAGTTAGTTAACCTTGGTCCAGTGTCACGCTGCAGCAGCTGCTAAATGCAAAAATGCAATATTGCAGAAGTAGAGAACTGGCATGGACTCATCGATATCACATTATCATATCTTATTCCAATCGATCCTTATATCAAGGATGTGAGAAATCCCCTTGAGGAAGTGATTCTAATTCTAGACAACTATCTATGTGCAGAAACTCAAGAGATGGAAATAGAGTGTGCATTTCTTCTGGCAATGACCGAATTTCTTACAACTTTCAATGTGCATAGACAACTAAATAATTTACTAAAAAACTCCAATATAGCTACTAGATCATCTCCACAAGTAAAAATACACAATTGCTTGGTGGGATGAGCAAATGCAATGTCATTAACACTGCCAATGTGAGCATCAATCTAAAGAATGAGAAAGATTGTCAATGACCAGTTCCAGTTCCCATAGAGAAAATTATCTGAAGTACAAGCCTACCTCCAAATGTTGTCTCAATTCTCCAGTTGGATTGTAAGTATATATCCGGACATATGCTTAGAAAATTGCAACATCTGCACAATTTAGAAGGTAAGCCTATTTAACATAACAGATACTAGTTATTTAACTTATTAGATCAGGAGTATACATACCAAGCATAAGTTCATCTGGGCTGCAAACACAACGATTCATTGATATTGCAGCATCATTCGCCAAAGCAGTCTGGTAAAAAAAAAAAAAAAAAGTGGGATTGGTTTAGAGTATAATCAGTCACTCTTCTATAATCACAATTTTTAAGCTTTGAAAGATAAGTTGATAGTGAAAAAGTTCTTTAGATTTTCTGCTTGTGTGTGAATCATGCACGATTCTAAGTCCCCTTTGGTGTAGCATGAATAACTGATATGGTGACTTCAATTAGTATACAAATTAAGCATCAGGTTGTGTTCATAATGGTAAAGAAGATATAGAAAACAGAAGTCGTCAGCAATAGAAGCAAGAGTGGTGTGAACAGAAGATATCCAACTATGTGCTGCTTGACAGTGTAGTCATAACTATCTAATCTCTGATGAAGAGGATTCCACTTTCGACCCCTGGAAAAATTCAGCAATTTCATGAGCAACTAGTTGTTATGAAACAACCAAACCCAATCACTTATAAAGGACATATTATTGGTCACTTTCTCAACTTATAAAGGACATATTATAGGTTACTTTCTCAACTATATATAATCAGAAATTCTGAATTTACACTTTAGGTAACTGTACATACCATCTCTATAAGAGGGTGATGAAATGTAGCCAGGATCACAAGAAAATGAGCTAATTTTTCGGAAAATAGCAATTCACATCAATCAAACCTTATTAACTTTTTGGATTAAATTCTGTTTACTACCCTGTACTTTCAAGGATTTGTCAGTTCAGTCCCTGCACTTCTAATTTAATCAGAAAAGTCCTCGCACTCTCCAATTTCATCAAATCGATCCATTTCCTCACAATTCCGTCAATTTCCTCTGTTTAGGTGCTGACGTGTCTGGACGCCGTCTGATGTGTCAGATTTGTGGGACCTTCCCACATGCAAAATTCCCAAGCTATCCCTTCAATCTCCCTCCCCTCTCAGAGCTCTTCTTCTTCTTCTCAGCTCTTGGTTATGGCTCCTCACTTCCTCCACCGATCAACATGGCCGGAGAAGATGAAGAGAGACTGATAAACAAGAGGGGTGTTGGGTATGGGTTCATTCTTCAACCTCTCATCAGTGTCCTCCCTCGCGGTCAAAGATCATGCTCACAGCAAACCCAGAAAATTTAACCTAATTTGGCTGAGATGAGTCCTCTAGATTCAACTAAGATGCAGAAAAACCAAATCTGAACAAAATTCAAATCAAGATGCATATAAATCCAACATGAAAATCAAAACCAAATATATAGATCTCTTCCCAAATCAAAATTTCATTCTTCTACAAAATTTCATTCTTCTACAAAATTTCATTCTTCCCAAATCCAAATCGGAAGCTCATTACCAACCACACCCAGCCCACTACCGACCACACCCAACCTAAGAAGCTCAAGCTCGTCTGCAGCTCCAACATCGCATTCCACCCCCGGCCACCGTCTGGGAAGCTCCGCTACGTCGGCGGCGAGACCCAGATCATCTCCATCGACCTGACCATTGCATTCTCCAAGCTCTGGTCGAAGATTTCCGATCTCTCCCCCAACTCCCCGACTCCGAATCGAGCTCCTGTGTCGCCCACGCGTCAACTCCAAAATTCTCACGGCGTTTGGTTTCGTTTTCTTCTGAGCAAACCAAACGCATGCAGCTGAGTCAGAGAGAAAGAGAAAGAAAGAGAGAGAGTGTTGTATACCAGATCGACGGACTCATTTTTGATATCCTCGAGGCTGATGGCCTTGGCGCTGCTTATAGTTGCAAAGTGGGGGAAGCGCTGAGCTCGGAGGAGATCAAAGGCTGAAGAGAGGACTGGGATTTTTTGGTTGTGAACTAAAAAAGAAAACGAAGCGATTGAGGATTGGTCACTTGAGGATTGCTTCGACGAGCTGACCTCGTCTGTCGCCTTGGACATTTGGGTGTAGAGAGAATAATTAGGAGCTGCACAGATCGATTCCATCATGGATGAGAGGAAGTTGCCCTTTTAATGTAGTGACGACCGGAGAAGAAAGCAGGGGTCGTGGGTGCCCAGAGAAGATTTCTGGGTGCTTACGGCGGTGGCGCGTGGGTTACTTTCGGGCATACCCCAATGACGGAGAAGCTGCCGGTGGATCGTCGGAGGCCACTGAGCACGATGGTGGTGGAGGTGATGCGAGGTTATGCCTGGATACCCACTGGTGGAGGAGAGAGAAAAACCCGATTCTAGTTTCTCTCTCCTCGAGTGCTCTCTGAACAGAAACCCCAAAACTGCAAAATAGAAGGAAAAAAAACTTTGATTCTGATGTTGGGAATTTGGCTGCTCGGGTGAGAAAGGGGAGGGAGATTGAAGGGATAGCTTGGGAATTTTGCATGTGGGAAGGTCCCACAAATCTGACACATCAGACGGCGTTATGACACGTCAGCACCTAAACAGAGGAAATTGACGGAATTGTGAGGAAATTGATCGAATTGATGAAATTGGAGAGTGTGAGGACTTTTCTGATTAAATTAGAAGTGCAGGGACTGAACTGACCAACCCTTGAAAGTACAGGGTAGTAAACAGAATTTAATCCTAACTTTTTTAATAACATAAAAGAGAGCATGTTTAGCACAAGAGTACATGTATTGCATATACATACATATAATAACACATATTCAATAGATATAAAAGCTACAGCTATCTTTTATGATAGGAAGTCACACTCATAAATCCTTTACTTATATGGTATTGCAAAAGGAAAAGGTAATACAAGAAATTAGCATATCCACAAATTATACATCACTCTTACAAGGAGATCATTCTGCATTAGAAATCAAGAAATGATATAACTAAAGCGACTGCAATTTTTTTTTTTCTTAAAGAACAAACTTTTACAAAAAACAAGAATACAAAAGTAATAAAAAGGGACAAGAAGTCTCCTCTGTAAAAACTGGAAAATTCTACAGGTGTGAGTTGCCTGAAACAAATGAAAAGGAGACCAAAACACTACAGAAAACATGTTATAACAGATTAGATAAAAGGAGTATTTCCTATACTCAGAAGATACCGATGCCCAAAGGGAGGCCCAAAAACAGACTTTATATTTGACAAAGGATCCACCTCTTCATCCTTTTCTCCCTTACAGATCCAGCTATCACTCTCCATCCACCCCAACCAAAAGTTTGCCAACACAGCACACCGGACCCCTATTTCATCCACCAAAGAACTTAAACCTATAGCTGAATAACACAACACAGTACTGATAGAATTTCTCATCTCACTTTGGTCTCCCTAAATAATCTTCTCCACAAGGATGCAACAACAGGACAATGGAGCAAGAGGTGATATGAACCTTTCAGCATCTCAATAACACGTCTGAGAGACGCACCGATAAGGGTCACCCTCTGAACCATGTCAAATTCACATACCATGCCTCACATCTCTCTTATTCAAATTATAGCTCACCAGAAACCACACACCCATCCAAAACAAAGCTACATAAAACTGTACATAGAGATCACAATCAAGTTGAAACAAATTGTATCACAGCTACACTAAGTGTAGCAAGCCAAAAACTAAAGAACTTCGTAAGAGAAATAGCAAAAAGACATAGGGTTCTTGTCAGGGCTCTACTAACCCCACAAGCACTGAAAATTTAACTACATATGCTTATGGACTAACACATAATCCAATGGACCCAAAAACCTAATCGAACAGATGCAATTCACAAGATTGATCATCTAATTTAGCATTACACAAAGAAGAACACAACTAATAGCCACTAAATCACGTACAAGAGCAGCTTAGAATCCCAAATTGAGCAAACAAAGTTATGGTTTTGAAAAATCGGTAGGTACCTTTAGATCCGATAGAAGATTGGCAGTTGTAACGAAATCACTACAAATCAACGCCGCTTTGAAATGCCCGAAGTTCTGAGTCAGCTCGTTTAGCTTCGCATCCGTTATCGTCTTCCTCTACTTCTTACCTCTCTGGTTTTTCTGTCGCTTTTTGTTTTCCTTCTCTCAAACTTCACTCTAGATTTGGGGATCAGATGGCGTTTTCGGTTGTGCCCCATCCCGAGTCCAGTCATAGTCGAAGAAGCTCGGTCGTCAGAGATTGCCATCAGAGAAACCGTAGTCAGGGTTGGGGTCGGGGTCAAGGTCGAACTCATTCAGCCTCCTTTAATTGCAGATTATAGTCGTCGGAGGAGGATGAGGTCGAAGGCGGAGAAAGGATGAGGGAGGCTAGGATCGGGGTCGGGGTCAAACCCATTCAGCCTCCTTTAATTGCATATTATAGTCGTCGGAGGAGGATGAGGTCGAAGGCGGAGAAAGGAGGAGGGAGGCTAGGATCGGGATCGGGGTCGGGGCTGGAGAAAGGTGGAGGAGGTTGGGTCAGGGTCTGAGACGCTGAGCTAAAGAATGGAGGAGGAGGTCGGGGTTGAAGGAGGTTAGGGTTTCCAGTCAATTTTAGTGAAACTTAAAAGTGAGGAACTGAGAAAATATTTTAAGTGTGAAACTTACAAATTTTTGTTCCCCGCATTGTTTCGATCTTCAAAAGACTTGAGGAGTATTTATTAACTATTGCTTGTGGAGTATTTATTAACTATTAAGTAAAGTAACTAATGCTTTTCATTGACCCATACATCTCATCCAGACTATTTTATAGTCAAGATATTCCATGGAGGGCGTTTAAGTGGCAACAACTATGTTGGAGGCAAGGTCGATTACTATGACAATGTGGACAAAGATAGGATGTCCCTTGTTGAAGTTGATAATATGGTGAAGCAACTAAATCCAAGATATGCAAATGAAAGGATTGATTATTGGTACCGGGTTGGTGATGAAGGAGACGAGTTGATGAAGTTAGTGACTGATTTGGATGTGGTCACTATGTGTACTGCTGTTCCTTATTGGAGATTGATAATTCTGTACTTGGACCACAAGGGACCAGAAGATATAGATGATGACTTGTTTATTTATGAAGACTTCTTTTTTAGTCAAGTTGGTAGCAACGTTGTAATAGAAGAGCTACCCGATGAGCCTAGACCTAGACCTAACAAGGGAGTTGTGATTCGGGAGCTTGAAGACCATGTGCCTACCCAAGCTAGCAATGCTTGTGAAGTTAATCCAAAGGAAAAAGGGAAACAAAAGTTGTTGAAGTATACAATACCATCTAATAAGGGTAAGGAAAGTGGTAAGCAATGTCCAAGAAGTATAGGGCAATGTTCAAGTAGTGTGCAAGGTTGAAGAAGTATAGGGTAGTCAAGTGTAGAAGTAGGTTCAAGTGCTGTAGGAGTAGGTTCAAGTGTTGTAGGGCAGTCAAGTAGTGGTGTAGACAATGAATGGAAAGGGCTGCAAGGTGTTGACCTTCTAGATTATCTTCAGTCATATAGTGGTGGTGAAGGTAGTGAGGTTGACCATGAAGATGAAGATGAGACAGCTAGAGGAGAGAGTGGGGGTTCAGACCATAATGAGGATGAAGATTACGATCCTATAGCAGATGATGAGGACTATGTCAAGTACGGGGTAGATGATGATGATTGGTTGGATGATGTTGAGCATGAAGAAGCTTCACACAAGAAAGGAGAGAGTGAGGGTACTGTTGGACAAAGGACTAATGTGCAACATGAGGAACCAGATTTTGAAGATAATGAAGACATGTTTGCTGAACAAGAGTCTGATGAAGAACCACCTAATTACATTGTCAACTCGGATGGAGAAAATGAGGAGATAGGGTTGTACTTTAACCCTAAAACTGATATGAGAAGGCCTGTTTTCAAGTTGAGGATGATGTTTGGCACAGTTCAGATTTTGAGAGATGCTCTAAGGGAGATGGCTATACAAGGTGGCTGGGAGTATATTTTTTTGAAGAATGACAAAGTAAGACTAAGGGTCATATACAAGGAGGAAAATTGCCCTTTCGAGTTGTTTGCTTCAAAAATGCAGCATGAGGATACTTTGATGATCAAGGGTTACAATCCAGTCCACAATTGCACAAGGAAGTATAACAATCGGATAGTGAAACAGAGATTCTTAGTAGCAAAGTTCAAGGACCAGATTGTTCTTAATGAACATTGGAAACTAGGTATATTTACTTCAATAGTTCATGGTTTCAATTTCTTTCTTATAAGATGTTTGAATGTGATTTTAATCAAATTGTCATTTGGTGTTGCAGATTCACTAGCTAGAACAATGTCTGCTAGTATTAGAGCAAGGGTTTCAGCCAAATGGCTTATAAGGTTAAAAGGGCAGCCTTGCTAGAAGTTGACGGCTCTATAAAGTATCAGTTTTCAAGGTTAAGGAACTATGGAAATGAGCTGAAGAGGGCTGATCCAGATACTACCGTCGATATTAAGTGTGATTTTAGCACTACTTCCAACAATCCGGTCTTCAAAAGAATGTACATTTGCTTGAGAGCCCTCAAGAATGGAATCAAGGCTGGATGTAGAAGTGTGATTGGCTTGGATGGTGCACACTTGAAAAGTGCTTTTGGGGGACAGCTTTTGACAGCAGTGGGGTTGGATGCCAATAACACAAGCTGGGTGATTGCATATGCAATGGTTGAGATGGAGAATAAGGACTCATGGATCTGGTTTTTGGAACTATGTATTATGCAAGGACTTGGAGATCGAGGAAGATGGAGTTGGATGGGTTTTTATTAGTGACAAGCAGAAAGGGCTCAAACTTGCATTTGAGGAGGTGGTCCCAAGTGCACATATCAGGTTCTATGTAAGGCACATGTGGACTAACTTTACCAAACTTTTCCCTGGAAAAGTGATGAAGGACTAGATGTGGAAGAGTGTCAAGTCCACTACTATGCCTTACTATCTTAATGACATGGAGGAGATGAAAGCCCTTGATGAGGATGCTTACAATTGGATGACATGTATTTGAATACAATCTGTTTGTACAAGTATAGGTTTTATTTTGTTTTCAGTTTTTAACTGCTGTTTTGGTTTTGCAGAGGATGAGAGGCCTCCCAAACATTGGTGTAGGGCATTCTTCAACACAACCAGTAACTGTGACATTATGGACAACAATCTATGTGAGAGTTTCAACTCATGGATTGTGGAAGCTAGAAAGAAGCCACCAGTCACCATGTTTGAAGAAATAAGATTGAAGCTTATGAAGAGGATTCAGGTGAGAAGGGCAAAAATGGAGGCTTATGAAGGAAATATCTGCCCCAAGCCAAGGCAGGTGTTGGAGAAGAGCAAGGCGAAGGCTGCAACCGATTGCACTCCTACATTCAATGGTGGGATGAAGCTGAGGTTGGGAATATAGAAGGAAACAAGAATATTGTGAATCTAAGGTTGAGGACATGCAGCTGCAGGAGGTGGGATTTGACTGGAATCCCATGCAAGCATGCAGTTTCAGCCATAAACTTTAGGAGGCAAGACCCCGATGAGTATGTTGCTGATTGTTATTTCAAGAAGAGGTATATGGCTATCTACAACAATTTCATCAAGGTTGTTAACAGTATGGACTTGTGGGGAAGATGTGAAGATCTACCAATCTTACCTCCAGCATATTCAAGGCAGCCGGGTAGGCCTAAGATACAAAGGATTAAGGATTCCTCTAAAAAGCTTCAAACAGCTGAGAGTAAGCTTGGAAGGCAGCAAAGATCCCTCAAGTGTGGAAATTGTCACCAAGTAGGCCATAATGTTAAAACTTGTCAAAGGCATTTGCCGCCAAAGGAAAACATGAAGAGAAAGGTCAACAATGAAGAAGGTCAAGGTTCTGATCAGGTATTTTTGATTTTGGGATGCTTTGAACTGTTTTCATATGACAAAGCAAGGTCAATTTCTAACTCAGTGAAACTGTTATTGCTTGCTGCAGGCCAAGAGAGGGAAGAAAGGTTCTATGTCTGCAAATGAATTAAGGAAGAAAGCAAGGGATAGAGCAGAATATCAAAGAGTAAGATTGTCTTCAGTTATAATGTTTAGCTGCTATTTGTTTGACTATTTGGTCACTTGATTTATTGGTTATTTGTGTACAGAAAGTTTGCTGTAATACCCCGAAAAATCCAAATTAATTTCCGTGGATTTTTAGAAATGATTTCACGATAGTGGGAGCGAGTACGAGGCTTGGAGAAGTTATGGAATTAGTTCGAACGATTAATTTTCGAAAACGAACGTTATTTAGGAGGTCTCAAAAATTGACTTTTTATACATTGGGAATTTGGGAAAACTTCATTCATGAAAGTTGTAGAGCGCGTCGATACGAGTTCGTGGACATATGGAATGCGAAAATCGGAGTTCGTATGAGAAAGTTATAAGCGATTGAAAATCGGGAAAATTCTATAAATACAAAAAAAAAGTTCCGGAAATTGCATTGGAAGACAGAAATTTCAGAAACCTATATTTTCTCCCCAATTCTCTCCCGAGCCCAGATTTGTTCCTCTCTCTTCCACCGGCCATATCTCCCTCCACAGACCTCCGATCGACTTGATTCCAAAAGTATTTTCATTCGCCTTGAAGTCAGTTAAAACTTCCTAGAAGACATCAAAGTGAGAAAAGAACCATGGAAGGTGCTAGGAGGCCGAGAAGCTGCACAGCTCGAGCTGGAATTCGCCCGATGCTGCTCTTCCTTCACCGGCCGATATCTCTCTCATCCAACCTCGAATCGAGTTGATTCCAAAAGAGATTTTGCTAGGCCTGAGCTATATTACAACTTTGTAGAAGACATCGAGGGGAAATAACCAACGTGGTAGCCGCTACAAGTCGAAGAACACGGTGCAGTCGAGCTGGAAATCACCTCCTTTCCCCACCGTCGTTCTCCCTCCTCCGGCCACCTTTTGCCGTGATTCTTGAGAGGATTCTGCACTTCTGAGGATGTAGATCATTTCCCCTAAGGTGGATTGCATCGATTTCATCTGTGGAGATCGAATTGGAACGAATTCAAAACTAGGGTTCTTCGGGTTTCAAACCTTATAAGGTAAAATTCTACTTTTTGGCTTATAATCTGACTTTGGTGTAGTTATGAAAGTTTCAATTCGAGTTAAGATGAAGAACTTTCGTGTTGGGAGTTTTGTCTAATTTTGACTTTGGATGGGTGGCGGTGCCGCCACTGTGATGGTGGTTTCCGGCGACCTCCGGCCACCCCAAGGACAGTTTCTGTCCATTTTTGTGTTCTACGTGTCGATACGATCGTTTGCATATATAATTCATAATTTTTGGATATCGTATGATTAAGTTATGAATTTTTAAGTTTCGATCGATTTCGATCGTTCGATTTGTGATCTGTGAAGATCAGACCGTCCGATGGACTTGTAGTTTTGTTATGTTGATCTTATGACTGTCCCAGTGGCTTTGTGTGGTCATGGGCGAAGATCCGACCGTTGGATCTTCGTATAATTGTGAAATAGTGATTCGGAAGGCGATTCGTGAGAATCTAACCGTCGGATTTTCGTATAATTTTGAGGAGATGTTTGTTAGAGTGATTCAAGAAGATCTGACCGTTGGATCTTCGTGATAATTTTGGAGGATGATCCTAAGGGCGATCCGTGAGGATCCGACCGTTGGATCATCATATAAATTCGATCTGGCCGTTGGATCATCATTAAATTAGAATCCGACCGTTGGATTTCCGTATATGTGTGGTTTATGAATGATTGCTAAGTTAAGATCGTATCTGACTAGGTGATTGACGGTTTGAGTTAGTGGACGATTGTGGATCGTATTTTGAGCGGAATTGAAGACGCAGCGGGATTATCGAGGTGAGTAAACCTCACGTGGTTCATATTACGAACCGAGTACTTTTAATTAATTTATTTTTTGTCGTCATTGTGTGAGCTATAGTTGGTATTAATGGGCATTCCTGTGTGAATGTCTATCTATATATATATTATTTATGTGAAATAATATGTATTGTTGAAATTGTGAGATATTATGTACTGTTATGGTTGTGTTGAGTTTATTGTTGAAAAGCAACAATATTGTGAGAGGTATTAAATTTATTGTTGAGAAACAATAAATTGTTGATTTGTTGAGATATATTGATCTGTGGAGATCAATAGGTCACGGGGGTGACCATGGCATCTATTAGTGAACCACGCCCTTGTACCGGGTAGGTGGAAACTAATAGCATTAAATCGTGAACCACGCCCTCGCGCCGGGTAGGTGGAAACGATCAGTTAGAGCTCTAGTCTGTCTGCCAAATGTTGAGTGACCTTATGAGGGTAACGGGGAGTGACTCATAAGTGTATAATATTTATATATATATATATTTATATATATATGAGAGTGAGAAAGTGAAGTGGTTTTGTGGTGATCATTGTAATTGTGATGTTTCTACATTTCTATACTTGAGTTAAAGGAAATGTATTTTATTAAATCAACAGTTCTTCTTGTTTACTCATACTGGCTGTAAAAAGCTTACCGGGTTTTGTGTTGTTGCAACTCCCGGTACACTATTCAAATTGTGTAGCGGGTAATCCTACAAGACAGGAGAACCAGGACGGTGATCGTGCGGTTAGAGCAATTGTTAGAGTTTTACAGCAATTGTACGTTGTGAGGTGTGTTATGCTCATTTAAGCTTTATAATATTGCTTGTGAGAGTGAATTGTAATAATGAACTCGAAGTTTCGAGATTTGGATTTTGTAATTGTAATTATTCATGTTTCGGATTTGAATTTATTATTCAAAATTCGGGGCGTGACATTTGCTGCTGCCAAAGCTGCAAAGCTGGCAGCAAATAGGTTTGCCCCATCCACATCAAGGCCTGCACAATCTACATTAAGGCCGACACAATCTACAACCACACCTACAAGCTCCAGGCCAACCCAAGTTGCATCTGCCCCAACCAGACCTACGAGTTCAAGGACTCCACAACAATGACTAAAATATCGATGATCGAGGAAATATCGACCATTCAAAAAATGGAAATTTCGATGGAAATTTCGAGAAAGTATCGATATCGATAAAAATTCGATAGAAACTATGAAAACTTAGAGAAAAACATAAAAATTATAAATGAAACTTTAGAATATGTCTATTTGATCAATTATCTACTCTTTTAAAAAAAACTATATATTAAACAAATATTATTACATAATAAATTAATGTAATTTATAGGGAATTAGTACACAACTATACATTGAGCAGACATTTATTGAAACTTAATTTAGTGGATATTTAAAATCTTGATACTTTACTAATTCTCGTACATAAAATAATTAGTAGTTTATTCATGTACAAAGTACTTAAAATAATAAATTTAATTAGTTACAATAAAATAAACTACCCAATAAACTGTTGAAAAGGGGAAGGTAAAAGAAGATGAGATATGTGAAGAAATATATAAAACGATATTCCAATAATTACAAGATCCTTCTCCAGCAGGATTGGTTTCCCTGTTTAAATGTATGAGTCACAACCAAGGTTCGAACCTCTTTGAGGTTGGTTTGCTCCTTTTAACCGAATTTTGATTCCAAATTGGCAGATTGGGCCCAATTTGGGCTGTTGGGCCATGGAACAAAAGGACAAATTTCGTGAATTTCGTCCAAATTTCCAAAATTTCCGAAAATATCGCGATATCTCCAAAATATCGCACGAAAATATCATGGTATCTAGTGAAAATATCGCCAACCTGAGAAAACGAAAATTTCGCCGATATTTCGGCGAAAATTTCGATTTTTAAGTCCTTGCTCCACAACCTTCAACATCATCAAGCAAGCAGGCTGCAACTTCAATAAGGACATCTCAGAGGATGAGAGAAAGGTTAGTTACAAGAGATGGAAAATAGGAAGTATGACTCAATTCTAGCATAGGCAGCCATTTCATTATTGACATCCTTTTTGTGCAACTATGTGCTGTGTCACTTAGTTGCTAGCTCTAATCTTTTGTTAAGATGATTAGAGCTAAATTTCAAACAGATCTGAACAATTTGTGAGGGATGTAATGCTCTAATTTTGGTTTTTGCTACGTTAGAGCTTTTTCGCTAGGTTGCTGCAAATACTATGCCTATTATGAATTGAAGTGTTCTTATTTTTAAGTTCATGGAATTTTATGAGTGAATGTTTTTGCTGATGAATTGTGGTTGTTGATGAATCAAGGAGCAATATGAATTGTGGTGTTTGTTGTTGATAAATATTTAAGGGTCTGTAGTGTGGTATTTAATCATTTTAGACGGAATTTAGTGAGAAACTGAAACAGGGGCAAATTCATCACTTTACAAAATTGGCGTCTTACGTGGTGCTGAGCTGGCCAGTTGAAAACTGACATGTCAGCACGCAACTGGATGAAATGGGGGGGGGGAATAGATCAGTTGGACTTAAAATTTTGAGGTCAGAGACTTTTGAGATTAAATTAGAAAGAAGACGAAATCATGCTTTAGGGACTAAACAGTAGTTAGTCATTTATTAAATTAACATTGTATGATTAATCTAATTGTTAATTGTTTAGTTAATTAAATTATAAGCTTAATAAATTATTCAAATTTGAAGTGTGAATAGTGGACCGGGCAGGCAAAACAACTTTCATTGGATAGCGATTTGGGATGAATAGTGGATTGATAGTACCGATTTAATTAGTTGGCAAATCAGCAATTGCTCTCGGTTTATAGTTCTCTCAAGCCCACCGGCAAATTTTGAATCTCCGGAATCGCAGCAAATGTAGTGGAAGACAAGTTTGAAATTACATATTTTCTGGTGATGGATTTGTCAACCCTCCAAATCCAATCGAAGAGAGCTCCACCACCACCACCACCACCACCAGTCTCTCGCAACAATCGCCAATGCCTCCTCATCTCCTGCCTCTCTCTCCTCGCCCTCCCCTTCCTCTTCTACCTCGTCTCCACCGCCCACAAGCTCCACCTCTCCCCCAAATTCACCCACTCCGAATCCACCCTCTTCGGCATTGTCATCACCGCCGCCCCCACCGCCTCCCGCATCCGCGTCTTCCATTTCCTCGACGCCACCGCCACCGCTCCCTCTACCTCCTCCCGCTCTCGCCCCGCCCTCTCCTCCTTCGCCGCCCGCCCCGACGCCGCCGGCGCCTCCCTCGCGCCGCTGCTCCGCTTCGCCAAGTCGCAGGTGCCGATGAAAGAGCGAGCCAGTACGAAGCTCCTCTTGTTTGCTTCCCCGGAGCTCCAGGACTTGGGCCAGGAGATCGCCGAGAAGCTTCTCGAGTCGTGTAGGAAGGTGCTCAGATCTTCCGGGTTTTGGTTCAAGGACGATTGGGCCAGAGTGGTCTCAGGTGCGTTTTCGTGTTTTCGAGTTTTGACTAGAACTGATGATGTGAATGACAATTTGCAATATGCTACACAGGTGAAGAGCAAGGGGTTTATGCTTGGGTGAGTGCCAATTACGCTCTCGGAACATTGAAGAGTGAGGCTGAAGAAACCACTGGGATAGTTGAACTCGGTGGGGCTTCTTTGCAGGTTTTTTTTTTCTTTCATTTACCAAGTGTCTACCATTCTAAACAATTACATTTCTATGTGTATTCAGGTACTAACCTATGATCATTTTCAGGTTACATTTGCCCAAAAAGAAACACTCCAAGTGCAATCTTCTCCGTCTCGAGTTATCAAATTGTTTGGAGTTACTTATCACCTTTATAGCCACGGCTTGCCGCAATTTGGCCAGGTGTTTATACCAATCTTCCTTTTCTCTATATTGTACGTGTCTTGTGCTTCATCTATAATCCGTAATGTGCCATTGTCTGTGAGCAACTTGATGCCTATATATTGGAATTTGATTGGATATGATAATTATTTATCAATTTCACCCCCTGCTTATAGCAGTTTGACAACTTGGTGTACCTTATACAATTTCAGGTAGGGTTAGATAATAGTTCGCTGATCCTGTGAGTTTATTTATATTAACAAACTCAAATCAGCATCATGATATTTATGGACCTGTTTTTGTTTTTGTACAGGATGCGGCTTGGGAATCATTGTATGAAAACTACAGAAAATCGACACCTTGTACGATCTGTTGTCCTTTCTCTTTTATGGTACCATGGGATAAAAGTTGATTTCATGGTATTTTTGAACTACTATAATTATATGATAAGTATAAACTGCATAGTAATTTTAGTTGCCTCTGGATTTTGGTTCATGCAATTACTGATACTTGTTTGACTTCTCAAACTAACACCATTGGTTTCTGGTCTTTTTTTTTATTTTTATTTTTTTTAATATGTGAAAAACAAGAGTTAATTTTGCTAAATGTTGCCCACGTACTAATAGTTTACACTATTCAAAGCTTTATATATATTATGGATTCCAATGCAATCGAAACTCAAAAGCATCATAGTGATAACTACTTACCAGTTTTAGGCTCTTGACCATAATGCATGTTTAATTCCTAGGCAGGAATATATGAATATAGGTTTTTCATTTCATCTGCGATAAAACTTAGATTGAGAATTGAGAACATTTTGAAAATGAGAGCACCCAGGTTCAAAATTGTTTAAATACTGACCAAAGTAAGAGACTTACAATGCAACGAACTGAAGTTAGTGTTCATAAATGTCGATGTTAGAGTACAACAAATATAGAATGAGGAAGATCACAGTTGTAACTTAAGGAAAAAAGTATGAATATTTAAAACATTAAGTATGATTGGCTGTGCATTTTGGGTAAATGATTTTGATTTCTTTGCTAATGGAGCAAAATATTCATTTTGTTTTGCAGTTTCAGATTCTAGAAAGGGGAGTATTGTTAACCCTTGTGTACCTAGAGGATATAAGCTGACAGTGAATGCCAGTGATGAACAACTTCTAGTGTCTTCGCTGGGCGGAAACTTTTCTGAATGCAAGTCTCAAGTTTTGGCACTATTAAAGAGCAAACGAGGTAGCATAATCTTCTGCGTCTTCATTTTCACTAGTTTCTGATCATTCTTATTAATTGAAGTTCAATTATGTTGTCGTGATATCTATTTTTGTGATTGCCTTTCTGGAAAGTTTAGCAGAATTATTTGTTTCCATATTTAAGTTGGCTCGCTTTATTTTATTTTATTATGAGATGAACCAACTTTCATTCTTGATCCCTTAAAATGATATGATAAATGTGGGCTTCTTCGCCACAGCTGGATAATAGAACATAAAACAAAAACAAACATCAAGAGATACTAGACTGCAAACAGAGCACCATTTTCATAACAGAACCCTTGACCTACAATCTACAACTGCTCTCCAATCTAGCATAATGAAGAAAGAGCGTGGGAGATAAGCACTTAATGCTAACCAGATCCTTACTCTCTCCTAGAGCTCCTTCATGCCTGTACATCTGTAGTCCTCAAGAACCTTCTGTTCCTTCCATTCAGAGCACCCATCTCAGGCATGACAATGCATGCCTAAACTTTGGTCCTCTTTCCTTTACCAAAGGCAGAATGTTTTCCTTTTATGAGAAGAATGGTTAAACTATTTTAAGTGATTGTTTGCGTAGCTGTTAAATTGGTTTAATACATAATTCAAGGAAAAAAGTTGTTGTTTTATTTTTGGATTTATAGTTATTTAAGATTAATTTCCTAATAATTTATCTACACTACTAGGGTAATGCCCAATAAAGGCTTGTCATGGTGAACAATGGGATGGGTAATTTGTCCAAAGGAACGTAATATGAAAATATAAGGCATCTTTGGCAGTGCTTATGGAGTGCCAAAAGTGCTTTCAAATAACCAAAAGCTTTTTTCAATGTATTTGACAGAAACGAGCACAAGTGGTTTTTAGGATACAGATCAATTATACTTCCTAAAGCACCCATAAGCTGCTCCAGAAGCGTTTACAAAAGAATATCGGGGGAGCACGTGAGCGTTCAATGAAAATATTTGTGCTTCTAAGAGAAGTGTCACTTAAGTGCTGCTAAGCATAGGTACTCAGTGCCGTTAAAGATATACGTAGGTTTTTTTTTTTTCTCCTCCCTCTAAAACTAGATATCTTGGTTTTGAATGGGATTGGTCAGTGAAGTTGGGTTTTGCTAGCAGTGTGATTGGGACTAATCTCCTATAAGCAAGAATCAGTTTACCATGGGTGGAATCTTAGGCCTTGGCTCAGTCATTATGGGACTTGGGGAAATGAGTTAGGCTGTGATATAGCCAACTGGGTCATGGCTTCTGTCTTGTGTGTACTTTGCCAGGAAACACTTGGGCCTTAAATATCATTATACAACTGGCCACTCGCTATAGTACTACTGGGCCACTGGCCCTTGCATACTTTGGCTTGGGCCTACATTTTGAATTTTCTTGGCCTTAAATATCAAACTCTTAATTTTCTACTCAATCCCTTTTGAGGGAAAATGTGATTTGAGTGGATTGGATAGGTTATTGTTTTCAAAAATATGGTATGAGGAAGAGGGGAACAGCTTTTTGTAACCTTTTTTTTCTCGCATAAGTAATCTGGATGTAGGGGAGTTAACTAAATTAGTGGCATGCGTAGAGGATTTTAGGCTGTTCTTTTCTAGGGCAGATAGAAGCTTATGGAAGTTCGACGCTTGGCAGCTTTTTCTTGCAAATCCTACTCAAAGAAACTACTGGAAAAGTCTTCTCTCTCTTTCTTTGATTCCTCTCATGTAATTTGGAAGGCTAAAGTATGTCCTAAAGTATGATTCTTAGCTTGGATTATTGCTCATGGGAGGTTGAATACTTGTGATTTAGTTCAGAGGAGACAGCCTTCCTGGTCCTATTCACCCCATTGGTGTGTGATGTGTATAGAGCAGCTGAAAGTTCATTCAAATTATGTCTTGCTTCAATGTTATGTTGCTCCATCTTTATGGAAAAAGTTATATAGGGAATTAAATGCAACTCTTGAACTATCCAGTTTCATATAATGCCCTGCTGTTGCAAAGGGGACTGGTTTGATGGAGAGGAACAAAAGAATTTTTATTGAAGCAAGGGGTGAGGATGTAGATCAACTATGGATAGGGTTCATGTTTGGGTGTCTCTTTGGGTTTCAGGTTGTTCAGATATTAAAAACTATTCTTTCAGGCCATTGTTTCTGATTGAAACTCAACTGTGACTTTTTATTTTTTTACCCCGAATGATGTGATGTAGGTTTGTTCTTTGTTTGTCTTTGTAGTTCCTTTCTATGTTATTTGGTAGATTCCTTGTCCTCTATCTTTTATCTGTTTATTTATTTTTCGTAAAAATATGGTAGGAAGCTTTTCCTATTGTATGGCAGAGTCTTGCTAGGCTAATAATAGTCATTGTCCAATATGTTGGTCTCAAACAGGTCCAATGGGACTTGGACCTTTTTGATCATACAAGATGTGGTTAGAGCAATATTTAGTCTGAAAGTTATTGAAAAAACCCGTTGGAAGTCCCTATAACTTAAAAACAGCTTTCCCTTGTTAGCGTTGACTTTTGGATCATTTCCTACAGAAGGACAGTTCTTGGGAGGAAATCTAGATTTGGGGAAACACCTCTGCTCATTTTTATTCCTCAACTTCGCAAACTCTCTACTTTTCATAAAGCTTCCGCTGCTACAGTGGTTGTAAACCCATAATTTCCCATGGAGTTGGGATCTCAAATCCAGTAGAAATTTAAATGATTTTGAAGTTTGGGCCCTTTCTTTTTTGCTGTCTATGCTAGAAAAATTCCACTTTCTATGATGGAGCTGTTTTATCCTCTGTTTAATAGAATGAAAGATTGCACAACTGGTGCACCTTTTGCATGCAGACAACAGTTCATGGTTTATGCAAAATTCAATAGTAAATGACCCAATTAAGTTTTTTGGACTGACAAAACTGATAATGTAGTACATAGTTAGAGTAATGTTCATAGTTGACAAATTGCCACATTCATTAACCAGGCTAGAAAAGAATTTAGTGACAGATTATTGAGAAATTTATACATGTATAATTTTTTTTCTTGATTAGAATTTGTTTCTTAATGGAAAAGAACATCTGAATGTATGTTGACATATACTGTGATTTTATCTTATACCATTACCTATAACTTATCTTGCTTATTTAAGTACTCTAATTGGCAAGAGGTCTGTTTGGTGTGTTGAGAAGTTAGAAGTAATTGATTCTTGAGATTCTAGGTTACTTATAAGAAAGAGGGTATTCATTAATAGCTTTTCAATGTAAAATGCAGATAAATGCGTGCAGGCACCTTGCACAATTGTCTCATCATTTCCTTTCGAGATAGGGGGCAAGCCAATTTCCGCAAACTTCTTATTTACTTCTGAGGTTGGTAGACAATGAAATAAGTTCATATTATTGATTAATATATTGGTGGCATGAGTTTTAGATTTGTTGTTTTTGGTTGACAATAGATAACTTTTTGTTTGCTTCTAACTCCTGATAACAATTTGATATGATGTAAAAGTTTGCGCCAATATCTAGCTTATTTTCCACCATTTACATACATATCTTAAAAGTAATTTGTATATTGTTATAACATTAGCTGTTTCAGGAAGCAACGTATGCTGCACTTTCTGTTAGACTTTATGTATTATTTAATAGGATTGAAATGAGAATATAATTCCTGTTAGATTTATAGTTTTGCTCCTTGTGATCCCTTTTTACTTTAGTCCTTAAACTTAAGAATTAAACAACTAAACCATTATAGCTTCTTAACTTTTGTGATCGCAAATCATTTTTCTTGTTAAATTGATCAAGAGAATTTTAAAGGGCAAATGTGTATAGACGCAATATTTAGAAAAGATATTGTGGATTTTTTTAAGAATTGGAAGATTTCCAAAAAGTACTTTAGGAATATAGGGTATCTTAAAAGTTTTACATGTGGGAAACCCAAAGCGCATTTTGAACTTGCTCTTACTCTTCTGCTCAACTAGTTAGAGTCATTTTCTTCAACCAATCTGATAGAAGTATATATTGGACCCAAATGCAACGGTTATAAAACTAAAGGTCAAATCCAAATTGAAATAGTGGAAGTAGGCCCAACTTTGTTGTCTGCTTCTTTGGTTTAGGTTCAAGACTCTTTCGGAAGCTTTTCCCAGAGTTTTGGCCTGTGTTCACATTCCCCCACTTCCTGTTTGGTAGCTGTTTCATGTGAAGATGCAAACAAGCCAGTCGAGCCGGGTTGATTTAAGCTCAAAAGGTTGCTAGGTTGAGCTCAACTTGAGCTCTGTCCTTCAGGTTTATTTGGCTCATTAGCTAGTTTCTCAGTAAGTAGACTATGAATGAACTGCGTGTGAGCTTCAGTTTGAGCTCAAGTCTGAAACTTGAAAAGAAAAAATCAATGAATTTTAGAAACATGTTTATATTCTCTTGAGGGTTGTATATTTTGTCTTTACAAAATATATTGTCCACCTTAGAGCCCCTTGCAGTAGCTGAGGTAAGCGTGTTTTAGCGAACAAGTATAAATGACCTTGGTCTAAGTTTAGCTCATTGTGGGCATTCCTATGAATCAGGCTTTTTGATGGTTAGTCAGCTAGGCATATAAAAGTAGAAATAACAAAACTATTACAATAATTGAAAAGTATCCGTTGTGCTCCCAAATATGATCAGAATGAGACTTTTAAATACACAGTAATTCACTTAATTCTGATTTGAAAGTTAGAAAGCCTGCAAAAACCACACCTTCCCCGATCCTAGAATCAAATATCTCTGGTCCCTTCAGGCCTGGACTCCCTTAGAAAATGCCACAGTTTTAATTGTTTTTCTCAAGCTGTCAATGATCACGAACAACGCAAAATAGAAGGGAAAATACAAATGGATATTGTTTGTTTGAATTTCAAGGGGGTCAAGCAATCAAGGCATCAGACATCCTACGCAACACAGACAGCCTACACAACACACAGTAATGGACCAAACGTAAGTAGAACTATAAACTATTAGGGAATTGGCTAGACATATGGTTTTATAGCATGTGCTTGAATGCTGTTCTGTTCCAGGAAAATCTTTATAGAACTCACCTGGCTACAGGTGTGCCTGAGTACTTATGAAAGTCAGTTACATTTCACTGTACATGAATTGACAATCATAAGATCCTGTTAGTATATGACAAATGATATCTATCATGAAGTGCCTGTTCACAAAATGATAATAGCCTTCTTTATGTTGGAAGGATGTTGTGACCTTAATTTTGCTCATGTACATACTTAAGGGAGTGAGGGAGAGATGCAAAAGAGCCATCTTTTATGTCGGATTTTATTTTTCTATTAACTTTATATGATTTGAATTTTTTTCTGTCTTTCGTTTTACTTTTAGTATATATATTTGGGATTTTTGGGTCAGTCCTTTTCAGTTGTTAATCATGTAATTTTTCCTGTTTTTATCCTTCTACAGCTTTTTGGGCTTGTTCCCAGGGCTTCTTTGTTTGAGTTGGAGGCAGCTGGTCTACAATACTGTGAAGACGAATGGGACAAACAGAAAAATCAACATAATATTGTTGATGATTCAGATCTGCTGAAATATTGTTTCTCATCTGCTTATATGGTGGCGCTGTTGCATGACAGTCTAGGAATCCCCATGGATGAGAAAAGGTATGTTGTTCTTTTTGCACTTGCAGGCATGCTAATAATCTTGATCTGTATTTCTTATTTATATGTTAGATCAGGCAAGTTAATTGAAAAGTAACCGCATATTTTTGCGAGATGTAGAGCTAATATTTTGGCTGTCGATGCACCTGTATTTAAATAACGAAGAAAATGCTATATTTGCTGAGCACTTAATAATTTGATGTAGCTTGCTGCTTGCCTGAACTTAATTGTTTGAGAGAAACATTTCAGTGATAATTTCATTTTGACACTCTTTTCAGGGTTGGATTTGCAAACCAGACTGGAAATATTCTCCATGATTGGACTCTCGGTGCTTTCATTGTTGAAACAATGCTGGAACCCCTTGAATGGGAACTTGATAATAATCTGGGCCAGATTGTTGGAAATGAGTCACTCACGTATTTCTCTGTCTTTGCATTTCTTTTAATAGCTGTGTTTGCTGTATTCTTTGTATTGCAATCGCGGAAACCACAGTTAAAGACTATATACGATTTAGAAAAAGGACGCTATATTATTACACGTGTACGTAGGTAATATACATTTGATTCATAATTTCTTTCCTTAGGTTCATTCAATAGGAATCTGAAAACTGTACCTGACGATGAAGATTTTTGTGAAAAGTTACTGAGAGCAGCTAGCAACACTGTGTCTAATACTTATAACCAATGTGCATCTCCATCTCTAAAATATAATGCTGTACAGTAAGATATCTTCATTTCTTTCATCCTAACATTGTCAATTAAACCATAATCAAATAGTGAAATTTTTGTAGTAGTATTTGCCTGTGTTTGCAGTGTTTCATGCAATGAACTAATCCTACGGTTTTTGGCTCGGGAGTATTGATACTTGTGAGCACTATAGAACATCCTATAGTAGTATTTGGTAGCATGGCTGCACTTTCAATTAACTGAATGAAATCCATTGATTGTTCTTATGAGAAATTGTTCACGAAATTCTGCTGATGTTGTCGATGAAGTCTCTAGTGCTGCTGTTTATGTTTGGTTGCTAGCCGCAGCTTTAGGGAAGACTTATGTGCTAGTGCTGCTTGTGTTCTTGCATAATATTGACATTTTAATGATACGCATAGACCTAATTTTGTTTATTCTGCTTCTCACTGTGTTCAAAACCGCTGGAACGAGCACAATGGCATTGTTTCCATTCTCACATTTGACATGGTAGATGCATCATTTTGCAGGGTAGTGATCCCTCATGATCATGAGACAAATTCTCCCATCATTTCAAGATATGGGAACTGTCTTACCTTATTAAAGTTTGTAAATATACCTACCGATTCTTTTGCCTTGTGGGTGATGAGACAGTCTGGTGCGACTGGATCATAGACTTAATCTGTGCCTGTAAGGAACTAAGGATCCTGTATTCTGCCATTTGGTTTTAAAGAGAATGGTGAAGTAGTTGTCTAAATAGATGATGGAATGCTAAAATCCATTGACCAAGGCACACACAGTTTACATATTTTGGAATTGAAGGATATAAGTACAACTTTATGGATTCTTTTATGAGAGCCTTGTCTTAATTAACCAAATTAATGTTTTTTCTTACTGAGTTACTGAGTAGGGAGTTGCAAGAACAATTTCTTTTTCAGCACTATTTTTACAACATTTAGTCTTATTTATGAGAATGGTCTGGCTACGCTAAGCATTGGGATTAATCATTAATCTATCTGTGACATTTGATATGGTAGCGAATTATTTGGAAGAAGACATATCCTAAGATTAGTCTCTTCTCAACTCAACTATGGTTAGCGGCTGCCGACTCCATTCTTGAACTCACAACTTCGGTACATATGATTTTCTGACTTCATGAACTACCATCTTGGGCAATTGGCCGAAGCATGGCTGAATTGGTTGCACTTGAGACAGCAATTACCCGGTACAACAGATATGATTCAATTAACACTTTAGTGTTAATCAACAAAAAAAAAACAGTGTTTCTTTTTTTTTTTTTTTGAATAACAAAACACTGTGTTTCAATCGCACTACGTGTGCGAAAAAATGTTTACCTCAAAGTCATCTTAGTCTTTTTTCAATCGGTGATCACTAATAAATGAAATTTGTAAGAGGTATTTTGGTCGGGATTAATTGCTTGAAAATGTGGGTTTCATTTTGTTAATAATTCTTCCTGAAAAAAAGAAAATGTGAAAGTCATGGGTTTAAATCTTACTCACATCATAGGTTGAGGTGGAGATTAAAAAAGATTTAAAAAAAAAAAAAAAAAACATCTGACAACCACATTGAAATGTGTCGGTGTAAGTTCTCGCTAAACTTTAAACTTTTAATGAATGAACTGAAAACATGTATTTTATTATATTAAATGAAGTAGTCTCTTATAAAATTGCTAGTGTAACAACAACGTTTTTAGGTGTAGTGAAAAATTATATGGTGCGCTTTCTGTTCGTTAAGAAGTCGATAAAAAAATAAAAAAAAAAACTATCCGGCTAAACTTTTAACTTTTAATGAATGAACTGAAAATATGTATTTTACTGTATCTTTACTACTATAAATGGAGGCCCTCTTTTAGTGTCAAGGGGCTTCACCAAATTTTAAAGTACCTATAATACCCTTCAATAATATAATTATCAAATTAAATTAATAGAATATAAATAGATAAAAGTGTAAAAATGTAATTAGTCAAACTACCATTATTTTATGTCTAAAAAAATAAATAACAACTATTCTTTTTAGTCGATCTATTTTCCATTAACATCGACGACAACAACATCTATCTCTGTTAGTTAACAAGTCGTTTTTTTTTTTTTTTTTTGATACATAGAATTGGGATTCGGGTGAACCCGGATCCTACTACTGAATTAATCTAGATCTCCAAAATCACATTTGCAGTTTCATTGATTCCGACAAAACAAATCTATCTGAAGACTATCTAGTAGCAACAACAACATCCATCTCTGTTTGAGTAGTAGAGAAGTGAGCTCAAGTTGGGGGTGGTTTGAATGGACAATTTCAGCGCAGAAGATCTGTCAACGATCGGAGGCATCGCAACGGTGTCGCTTTTGCATTCCTTCATACCCACGCATTGGCTCCCTTTCTCCATCGTCGGCCGCGCCCAGAAATGGACTCTCTCCCGCACTCTCTTCGTCAGTACGTTGTTTCTCTCTCATCTCACACTTTCTAGATCTGCTCAGCCTTAGCTCTACTTTTGAGCATTTCGCTTGTTTCAGTTAGATGAAATTTAGTTTATAGCTGCGGGTTTAGGTGAACTGTAAATCATCATATCTATATATTGGTTTATACCCGCTACCATAACCATTAACCAGTTTTTTTTTTTTTTTTGTTAGTGATTATTGTCTTGCTACAAGGTAATAAGGATATTTTGAGCAATGTTGGATGATTGTATTGACCGGCACTCTAGATGAATGCTTTTATAATGTTAGTTTCAAATTTCATTTTTCGATTGTTAAACGTCCTAGCCTCCAAGGTTCATGGTCTAGCTGCCGACTTATATATGATGAGAAAAGGGTAAAGGCCGTGCCGGCATTTGTCTTCTGTTTAACCAACTGGACATGGAGTTCTTGTAGATGGCATGTCTTTTTTTGTAACCTACCCTCCTTTAGGCATTGGTACAGTTGATAACGGGTTGGCTGTGGAAAGGTTTGATTCTTGCCAATGGGAAGAATTCTCGTAATTGGATAGATTTTCTTGAGGGTATAGTTTACAAAAGTTGGAGTACAGTTCATAGTATAATTAGGAGTGTACTGCACTACTGCTAAATAAGTTCAGTTAAATTAATATAACCTCTCTAGAGATATTTCGTATTAGACTTCTTGGTGCATTTACCCAGCATGTGTAGTACCATAGTTATTTGCAAACCCCCCTTTTCAATTCCTGCACTGCAGCAACAAGACTGAGTCTGTTTAGAACATGATCTGTAGAATTTACACTCTCTTCCAGTCATACCAACTCTAAAACAAGTGTCCTTAAATCTCTTCCAATCACACCAACTTTAAAAGAAGTGTTCTTAAAAGTTCATAAGCTGACATCCACTATATAACATTTATGACTTTTTCTCTCCGTATTTATTTGATAGAAAAAAGTTTCTCATGTGAGATAACTATAAATGAGTAGTTTGAAGACGTTGACGTGTTTAAAGTCTCCTATAGCTTCATTTATTTATTATTGATAGGGAACATAATTTAACTAATGTAGAGTGAACAGCAATGCAACAAAATGTACACCACAATTGAGTAGTTTGGGGTCATCTCTGTGAAAATTCTTTTTCTTTTTTCTCGAGTTCTCTTGTAGGAGTTTGTGGGTTTCCTGAAAAGGCTAAAGAATCATTAATTATTTATTCGTCATTGGGACAGCTTTCAGGACACTCTTTCACTTTTTGTAATTTTATTGTGCAGCTGCATTTGGAGCAGTTTTGCATGTAATATCCACTTCAATACTTGGTATAACAGCGGTCACCATGGCAAATACCATCGCTGGCGAGGAAACAGTTCATAAACTTGCCTCACTTTTGCTTGTATTTCTTGGCGGTGGTTACATTTTGTTGTTTTTAACTGGAAAAGGTGGTCACAGTCATTCACATAACCAACCCATGGAAAAAATGGCTGTTGCTGGGCTCGTCCTTGTTCCTGCCTTGTCTCCTTGTGCAACCACACTTCCGGTATTTCTTGCTGTCGGCAATTCATCTTCTATGATGGTGCTTGCTATCATAGTGCTGCTATTCAGGTATTAATTTATGGATTCAGATCTGTTTTTCTGGTTTATCTCTTTAAGTACTGAATTGTGACTTGGTTTAATGTTAACTAGTATTTCTTTTCTTTTCTGTTTTTCTGGTAAGTACATGGGTACAAAAAACATTTATATTGATAAGTGCTCTGTATCCACATTACACTGAGGGTAGCAGAGATAACCAACATTAGTTTAACGTTCTTTGCCTCCCCTCTTGGAAACATACAGGCTACAATTTGTACTAGTTAATTATCTCACCCTTTATCGACTCAGTATGGAGTGTTGTTTCCATCAGTTGGAAATCTTATTGATTCCCTACGAGCTTTTGCAATTTGAAAATAAAAATTTGTCAGCCATCACAGATTAATTATATGTAATCAAATGAACTGGATATAATTTATTTCAAGCAGAAATGCTAAGCATGTGAAACAATTTAGCAGTGGGCCAGAAGTGAAGTCCTTAAATACAAGAAAAATTGAAACAATCAAATACAGTAGTAGCAGCAGAGAGCATTAGAAGCACCAAGTCAATACAATTAAAACTTACAACCTAGACAAGTTAGCACACAGCAGCCTTCCAGTCAATCTGAATAGCTGGGAGATCTCTGATTTCTGAAGCGAGTCCTAGGTTAGTATCAGAATTTAACTCTGTCCCACAGTTCTCTACCCCAAAGAATCGCTTATTTCTTTCAGTCAAATAACCCCAATGAATTTTTTAGCCTTTCCACCTTGCTTTCTTGAAAATAGCATTTAGTTGTATCAATTTGCAGCCCTGACTCCCGAGTCCCGACAAGCACAAAAACAATCTATTGTATTGACAGTATAATGGACCAAATTAGATTTGTTGGTGAAGTCATCTGCTCATTGCAAAGGAGTGATCGCCACCTCCTCTTTTCCTACTTCCAGTCTTTTTATGAGCTTCTTCTTAGCCTAGGGTAATAATCTTCTCAGCACTCTGTGACAGCTGGTTTGAATAAGAAAGGCGATCGAGACAAATATTATGTTTCGATTTTGATGTTTTAGATGAACTGTTTGCCTAACTGGATTTTGTAAGTTTACGAGATCGTTTAGTACTTATTGCTGCTAACCATGATACTAATGTTAAATGCTTTCTGGTAAGCCTAGCACATCGTTTGATCAGGGATTGACATTATTTAACTGCTAAAATGCTATTCTGAGTGGTTTCCCATTAGTTTTGCAATTGATAAATATCTTGGCAACTTGTTTCACTGACACAAATCTTCTCACATTGTATTTTGGAATTACAGCACCATAACAGTGATGACTTCTTTGGTTGCTCTCTCATTCTATGGCGCCAGCCAGCTCAAATTTCACTGGGTGGAGCGATATGACAAACTTCTTGTAGGATCTGTGCTCTGTTTGGTGGGAATTTTGACACTTATTTTTCATGATCATGATCATGATGGAGCAGGAGGATCCACTGGAGAGCATTTGCATAGGAAAATCATTGTTCACTGAAGGTTCTTGTCACCTTTCAACGTGTATGTTGTGCCTATAGATTACGGTTGGAGATTGTTGCTCCCATATGTATTGACCACTGCGGCAACTGCTCGTTCAATGTGCTTCACGAGTATTAAGAATGTTTTGTTCAATTTGTTTATTATGATACTAATATATCTCACAGTTTATCTTTCTGTGTTCTTGGGGGAAATTTGTCTTTGTATGTATATTCTCATGATTCATTTAAGCATTGAAACTAGGGGTACCCCTGCCTCTTTGTACTGAAACTAGGATTTTCATCAACAGAAAAATCGAAACAACAAACTTTGAAAAATAGCGTCCTTCCTCCCTGTCCGGCGGCGAGCCTCTTACCGTGCTCGTGGCGGCATCTAGTTCGAATCGGGGAGATTGCGGCGACGGATTGTGAGGTGAGGAAGGGGGAGATCGAGGCGGCGCCCAGAGTGTGGTTTGTCCCTTGCTGGCTTGGTGGCGCGAGGTTGGAGACTGCTGGGTGGTACCGTGCTCGTGGCGGCGTGGTCTGGATCTGCTCATATCAATCCGATCTGGATGGGGTCTATTCGATCTGATCTGGGGACGGAGTTGTGGTGCAGGGGCGGCGCTTTTCCAGGGCGTGGTAGGGATGGCGACATGATGTTGGGTGGTGCTGTGGTAATTGATGAAATTCCTGCAAGTATACAGGGTGGATGTAGTATAGTAATGGAAGAAAAGGGGTTGTCGTTCCCACGAGGATATTAGTTCACTTCACAATATGAAAACCTACGTTAATTAAACGAAAAACACACAAAACAATAAGCACAAATCGACTAAGACACACACAATGACTCAAACTAAGACTTATGATTTTCATGGTTTTGAAAATAGTTGTTGATAATGGGAAAATAACTTGAAAACAGAAACTTAAAAAGTGAATCTAAATAAACTGAAATTGAAAAGAGTCTATAATGATTGAAAGTAAGAATATGATGATGATGAGCCTAGGGTGTCGGAATCAACCACAAGCAATCTTATCTACGTTTTGAACCAACCAATGGATTCTTTCGTTTCTTTTGATAACAATTCCCGTATCTAAGTTCAGGTACGACACTTAGACCATAGTTTTCCTTAAGTGTGTATGATTCTCTCCAGGTACGGCAGAGGTCGTATATCCTAGCATGCAGTCTATCCAGGTACGGCATAAATTTAACATATAGGACTCATTACATTCTAGAAAACAAGGGAATCATGCAAACCATTACTTCAGGTACGACAATAATGTAATTCACAATTCTTTATCTCATGAAGCTAATTTGAATTATATTGCAGGTACGCCTCAAATTCATCTTTTGATAACTAGATGCAAAGCCCTAAAGGTCGCGAATGTCACGCCCCGGATTTTGAATGATAAATTCAAATCCGAAACCTGAATAATTACAATTACAAAAAAACCAAATCTCGAAACTTCGAGTTCATTATTACAATTCACTCTCACAATATATTATAAAGCTCAAATGAGCATAACACACCTCACAACTTACAATTGTTGTAAAACTCTAACAATTGCTCTAACCGCACGATCACCGTCCTGGTTCTCCTGTCCTGTAGGATTACCCGCTACACAATTTGAATAGTGTACCGGGAGTTGCAACAACACAAAACCCGGTAAGCTTTTTACAGCCAGTATGAGTAAACAAGAAAGAACTGTTGATTTATTAGATTTCAAGACTACCACAAACCCACGTTACTTTCTCACTCTCATATATATATATAGACACTTATGAGTTACTCTCAATTTAGCTCATAAGATCACTCACTCTCATATATATATGTAGACACTTATGAGTTACTCTCAATTTAGCTCATAAGATCACTCACTCTCATATATACATATAGACACTTATGAGTTACTCTCAAATTCGCTCATAAGATTTCCCAACATTTGGTAGACAGACTCATATATATATATAGACCCTTATGAGTTACTCTCAATTTCCCTCATAAGGTTACCATATATATATTGACACTTATGAGTTACTCTCAATTTCACTCATAAGGTCACTCCACATTTGGCAGACAGACTAGAGCTCTAACTGAACGTAACCACTCGTCCGGCCACAGACGTGATTACGATTTAATACTATTAATAACCACCAGCCCGGTACGAGAGCGTGATTCACTAATAGATGCCATGGTCACCTCGTGACCTAGTGATCTCCACAGATCACAACAATTTATTGTTCCTCAACAATAAAACTCAACACCTCTCACAATATATTGTTTCTCAACAATAAACTCAATACCTCTCACAATATATTGTTTCTCAACAATAAACTCAACACAACTCCAACAATACATATTATTTCACGTAATAATATATATACAGACATTCACACAGGAATGTCTAATACACCAACAATAGTTCATATGATTGCAAAATAAAGCAATTAAATATATTGGGTTCGTAATATGAACCACGTGAGGTTTACTCACCTCTAATCCAGCTGCGTCTTCTTAACAGCTCCATTAACAATCTCACGAATTGATACGCTCAAAGCAAGCGCATAATTTAACCCTGAAAACATCGTTAGTAGTATAAGCAAATAGGGATCGTTCTATTCCGGGGATTGAGGGTACACCTGTCATTGTCAAAAAATAAATAAAGAATTAAAATAATAAAGTAAAAAGTATTATGTACAAAAATAAAATAAAGAATAAAAATATATACAAGTTAATATAAAAAGGGGGGTTTTGAGATTATAGAATTGGAATTAAAATTAAATGAAATAAAGAAAGTGTAAAAACACATATACAAGGGTGGAACACAAGAAACAAAGATCAAAACTACAATCATATGAATGAAATCCAATTACAATTCCTATAGTTGATTATCTATGTCATGAGAAATAAGTTGACCATGTGAAACATTCGAAGCAAATGATTTCCCATATTTTACTTTCCTTGAATATTTAATCTAAGTGAAAGCACCTAAATTAAACCTATTGAACATGCAATCATAGTCTAGAAAACTAGCTAATCAAGAACACATTCAATGCATGAAGAACAAAGAAAGGATGTCAACCAAAGTGCACAACCTAGTATGAAAAAGTCCATCTATTTGCAATCCTCCTTAATTGATTTCGACTTTTGTCCAAAGCCTTTACTACTTAAATCTAGCACCAATTACATGCATATATCCTAAGTTGGCCATCAAAGAACACATACATATAAAAGTTTTCCATAATCCAAAATCAATTAAGCAATCTCACATAAGCAACATAAAAATCAACATAAAGAAATCACAATTTTTATTCAAACATAGAAATTGGGCTTAAACTTTGCCCTTAATGTTATTGTTAACTAGAAACAAATTCCTACGAAATTAAATAAGGAAAAAGAATGAATTACACCGTGAGTTGGAGATGGAGATGGAGATGGAGTGCTTGAAACGTTGAAATCTTGAATCTTGGAAGCAAGCCTTCAAGGTGGACGATGGAGGATATGATATTCCCGGCTCCTTCTTCTTCTTCTTCTTCTTACTTGAAAACGCAGAATTTTGCAACTAGAGAATGGAGAGAAAAATGGAATGGAAATGGAGAGACAAAGAAGATGAAATGGATGAAGGAATATTTTTAGAGTGAGAGGAGAAGGTGTTTATATAGGGAAGAAAAAGAAGAGTGAAATGATAAATGGAAGAAAAATAATGAAAGTGGTTTGTAAAATATGGAAAAGATGGAGTAATGATGAAATGAAAGCAAGGCATGAAGGTGTAGAAGTATGGAAGTGATGATGATCTATTGGAGCAGAAAAATATATCCAAGGAAAAAGAGAAAAGCATCTAGCTTTCTTCATGTGGGTAGGAAACTTGAACATGTGGTGTTGAGCTGTTTTTAGATCAGTTTCTGCCCCTTTATTCCTTCAATTATTTCTCCAACAAGCATTCCCAATTTCACTATGACCTCTTCATAAAAAATGTTCCATTATGAGTGTAGATCACCCTGGTAAAATTTCAGATTTTTATTCCATGTGGTTGGGCCGAAAATGCTGCTGGACTCCTTACGGGTCCAGTTTTCCAGTTTTGCTTCTGCAGGAAATTGGGCTGATTGTTTGAAGGCCTTCCACTCAATTCTAGCTCTGGCACTCTTCATAAGAAACGATCCTTAGGATGTCTAGAATGGATCTGGAAAGTTTCAGCTCATTTGGAGTTCATTTGGTCAGGCGGCCGCTCCTTCTTCCTTGCTTGGCTTGGTTTCTCCTAGCCGGAGTAGGAAAATGTGTAAAATTGACATTTTAGTACATTTCCATTTTTCTCCACCATTTATAGGTAAGTGTGGACCTAATGCTCATTTCACCATCATTTACTCCAATGTACCTAAGAAAATAGAAATTGAGTTAAAAATCGATTCGTTAAGGAATTAACTAAGCAAAATGTGAGGAATTAACTATTAAAATACCACATTAAAATGCTCCTATCAAATTCCCCCACACTTAGCTTTTGCTAGTCCCTTAGCAAAATCAAAAACTAACAAACCAAAAAGACTATGACACAAAACAAAGAAACCAACGAAAAAAATGACTAAGTATGGAAACAAAAACACAAAGACTCAAAGAAACCAAAAACGTAAAACACAAAGCAAAACACAAAGAAAAAAAAAACGTCACACATAAAAGAGTAAATTCAAAGACAAAGACCATGATGTTGACATCACAAAGACCTCTATTGCCCTTTAACATATTGTCTCAGAAATCTCATACTTTCAAGTCACCAAGATTAGCACTTAACCAAGAATCACATCATCAAGATATTCAAGAGCTAATTACAAAATATAATCCACATATAAGCATGTAAGACTTGGGAGTAAACAATGGTGGTGAGTGGAGCTCAACATATTTCAAACAAGTCATGATTCAAACCTCACATGGATATATCACTCTTTCTTCTCTCAGATTCAAGGCTCATGCTTAAAAGCTTATAATCACTCAATTATATGTGAGAGAAAATATTTTGAGGCAATCAAATAGCTCACATATATAAGAAACAAAAAGCACTTTGTGAATATAATTTTTTTAAAAGATCTCATGAAAGATATCAACTACTTGCACGAATGGACCCAAGCCATATGTTCAACTCTTGTAACTCATCTCCACATCAAAGGCTGTCCCATCTTAAGGATCAAGAAGGTCTTCTCAAAGGTTGTAATGGGGCTAAGGCTCAAGGTTTTAAGAAATGAAAGGGTAAGGAATTTTAACAAAGTATCCTAAAAACCTAGCAGAGCTCATGTTGATGTAGAGAGACTTCTAGAAATCCACCAAGGCATAACGTCATACCCATGAGGCTTTATAAAAGGGCTTAATGTCTTCATCTTCATTCTAAACTCCCTTTGATTCTAGTGAATTGGACAAAGACCAAATTTTTCGATAGTGGGCCTTCAATTCAAAACAATCTCCAAACTCACCAAGTATGGGGGACTAAAATCCATAAACATTCTTTTTTTTTTTTTTTTTTTTTTTTTTTTTTCACGGCAATACATACATATTTTTTTTTTTTTTTCATGGACAAGTCTACCCCCACACTTGAATTTTCACCTCTTCTCAATCCTTGTCACCATCATGTAGTAAGTCTCAAAAGATAGCTCCACTAAGTTTTTAGAACAAAGGGTAGGATTATAACTATACTAAGGTTCAGGGGTTAAGGATTTTTAGGGTGATGAAAGAAAAGGCTTAATGTAGGCTCAAAGGGGTTTATCTAAGGGGGTCCCACGACGGGCACAAATAGGGACACATGCTTATTTGGCAATGATGTTAGTTCCTAGGTGCCTCTATCCTTTCCAGAATCAGGGCCATGTATTGACAAAACGTCTCAACAAGCACAAGAGCGAATTCTAGCATTCTCTAGTCCATTAAACTTAATCTATGGCATGTAATCAATCAAGATGAAAGAATAATGAGATCAACAGAATCATCGCCAAGAAAATAAGAGTATAATTCATTTTTTTTTTTTCATTAATCACTCAACAAAGAAAGGGCACATGGCTCAAATTCTCACAAGGGTTATTATGAATCATAACTTATCATCCACATGTTCATATTCTGTACCAAAGTTACGCATGCACCATATCTACTACACATTCATATGCTTTTCATAAATCATAATTAACCAAAGAATATCATCAAATATTATCCCAATCTTGTGATCCTCTTTTAGCCTTAATTTCAGAGATATAAGCTCATCCTAGACAGTTAAAAGGGCATCCTATGACTCAAAAATAAAAACAAAGGACTAAGACTCAATAAATAAAATCAACGAAATTTTTTTAATTTTTGACATTTTTCGATTTTTTTGTATTTTCCAATATATATGACTCAAAATAAAAGACTCAAATATAAATCCCTTCCCCCACACTTAAATATTGCATTGTCCTCAATGTAATCAATCATAAGCATGCAATGAAACAAATAAGCATAGATAGAAGACATTTATGAAAATAAATCCTAAAATAAAAACAAAAGATAAAAAATTAAAAAATAAAAAGAGATAGGGAAAGAGAAAGCAAATCTGTGTAGGTAGACTCCTTCACAGCTACTTCTGAATTGGGTTGCCTCCCAAGCAGCGCTTGAGTTTAACGTCTTTCAGCCAGACAGAATAGAAATTAGAAAGTTAGTAACTATAATTAACTAAGAAATACAAAATATACAATTTGGGAGATATTTTTTTATTTTTTTTTATTTTTTTTATTATTATTTTTTTTATTTTTTATTTTTTTTGTAAAAAAGCTGAATTTAATAAGACTGAATGAATGCATTTTATTTTATTTTTATTTTATTTTTATTTTTATTTTTTTTTATTTTTTTTTATTATTATTAAAAAATATAGGACTCAAAAATATTTATAGGACACAAAATGAAAGACAAAAATATTTATAGGATTCAAAATGAAAGACAAAAATATAAATCCCTTCCCCCACACTTAAATATTGCATTATCCTCAATGTAATCAATTAAAAGCATGCAATGAAATAAGTAAGCATATAGGGATGGAATTTACGAAAATAACTACTAAAACAAAAAGAAAATGGAGGAGTAAAAGGGGAAGAGAAAGCAAATCTGATTATATTCTGAATTGGGTTGCCTCCCAAGCAGCGCTTGTATTTTACGTCTTGCAGCCAGACGGTACCTACATTAAATAAAGTTAGTAACTTAATATTAACAAACAAATACAAAAAAAATAAACAAGTAACTATGAATTACAAACTACAAGTATAATTAACAAGTATTTTGTACATAAGACACAAGTTAAGTACACAAGTGAGTATAAAACGTAAAAAGTATTTTTACAAGTATAAAGTGTGAAACAACAAAATAATTTACACGTAAAGAGTATGCACAAGTATTTCTTTTGTTATAAACATTATTGATATCAAATCTAATTCCAAGCGGTAAATCAAGTGGACGTGCGGCCCAAGTATAGTCGTCTAGACACAAAGTCCCTCCTACATCCGTTGGGCAACCTTACTGAAATGGCCAGGTAGGGGAGGGTGAACACGAGAGGAAAAATCCATTTTGGCATGAGCTAAGCCCATTTATAAGCACTTCTGGATTCAAAAACCCGTCATGAACGTTATCCCCTTCCTAGACACCATCTCACATAGGATATTCTTACTAGGATGTAAAAGGTCCTAAGTGTGTAAGACAGTTCAATGAATGTTAATAAAGGCCGCCCTCAACCTTAAGGGACCTGAACTAGGTACCAATAAGGGGTTTAGGCCAATATTAATAAACACGACTTCACCTATTCCTTCTTTAATTTACAACTCACAATTAAACTCGTATTCAACAATAAAAAAAACAACCTAGTTAATTTAAACTAAGTATCAAACAGTTTATATACAACAATTATAAACAAAAACAAGTGATTTTTCAATCCCCGGCAACGGCGCCAAAAATTGATACGCTCAAAGCAAGCGCATAATTTAACCCTGAAAACATCGTTAGTAGTATAAGCAAATAGGGATCGTTCTATTCCGGGGATTGAGGGTACACCTGTCATTGTCAAAAAATAAATAAAGAATTAAAATAATAAAGTAAAAAGTATTATGTACAAAAATAAAATAAAGAATAAAAATATATACAAGTTAATATAAAAAGGGGGGTTTTGAGATTATAGAATTGGAATTAAAATTAAATGAAATAAAGAAAGTGTAAAAACACATATACAAGGGTGGAACACAAGAAACAAAGATCAAAACTACAATCATATGAATGAAATCCAATTACAATTCCTATAGTTGATTATCTATGTCATGAGAAATAAGTTGACCATGTGAAACATTCGAAGCAAATGATTTCCCATATTTTACTTTCCTTGAATATTTAATCTAAGTGAAAGCACCTAAATTAAACCTATTGAACATGCAATCATAGTCTAGAAAACTAGCTAATCAAGAACACATTCAATGCATGAAGAACAAAGAAAGGATGTCAACCAAAGTGCACAACCTAGTATGAAAAAGTCCATCTATTTGCAATCCTCCTTAATTGATTTCGACTTTTGTCCAAAGCCTTTACTACTTAAATCTAGCACCAATTACATGCATATATCCTAAGTTGGCCATCAAAGAACACATACATATAAAAGTTTTCCATAATCCAAAATCAATTAAGCAATCTCACATAAGCAACATAAAAATCAACATAAAGAAATCACAATTTTTATTCAAACATAGAAATTGGGCTTAAACTTTGCCCTTAATGTTATTGTTAACTAGAAACAAATTCCTACGAAATTAAATAAGGAAAAAGAATGAATTACACCGTGAGTTGGAGATGGAGATGGAGATGGAGTGCTTGAAACGTTGAAATCTTGAATCTTGGAAGCAAGCCTTCAAGGTGGACGATGGAGGATATGATATTCCCGGCTCCTTCTTCTTCTTCTTCTTCTTACTTGAAAACGCAGAATTTTGCAACTAGAGAATGGAGAGAAAAATGGAATGGAAATGGAGAGACAAAGAAGATGAAATGGATGAAGGAATATTTTTAGAGTGAGAGGAGAAGGTGTTTATATAGGGAAGAAAAAGAAGAGTGAAATGATAAATGGAAGAAAAATAATGAAAGTGGTTTGTAAAATATGGAAAAGATGGAGTAATGATGAAATGAAAGCAAGGCATGAAGGTGTAGAAGTATGGAAGTGATGATGATCTATTGGAGCAGAAAAATATATCCAAGGAAAAAGAGAAAAGCATCTAGCTTTCTTCATGTGGGTAGGAAACTTGAACATGTGGTGTTGAGCTGTTTTTAGATCAGTTTCTGCCCCTTTATTCCTTCAATTATTTCTCCAACAAGCATTCCCAATTTCACTATGACCTCTTCATAAAAAATGTTCCATTATGAGTGTAGATCACCCTGGTAAAATTTCAGATTTTTATTCCATGTGGTTGGGCCGAAAATGCTGCTGGACTCCTTACGGGTCCAGTTTTCCAGTTTTGCTTCTGCAGGAAATTGGGCTGATTGTTTGAAGGCCTTCCACTCAATTCTAGCTCTGGCACTCTTCATAAGAAACGATCCTTAGGATGTCTAGAATGGATCTGGAAAGTTTCAGCTCATTTGGAGTTCATTTGGTCAGGCGGCCGCTCCTTCTTCCTTGCTTGGCTTGGTTTCTCCTAGCCGGAGTAGGAAAATGTGTAAAATTGACATTTTAGTACATTTCCATTTTTCTCCACCATTTATAGGTAAGTGTGGACCTAATGCTCATTTCACCATCATTTACTCCAATGTACCTAAGAAAATAGAAATTGAGTTAAAAATCGATTCGTTAAGGAATTAACTAAGCAAAATGTGAGGAATTAACTATTAAAATACCACATTAAAATGCTCCTATCACGAATCGTCCGCCAAATAAATCCATCGATCACCTAATCCAATAATGATCTTAACTTAGCCAACAACTCAAAAGCACACATATACGGAAATCCAACGGTCGGATTCTAATTTAATGATGATCCAACGGTCAGATCGAATTTATACGATGATCCAACGGTCGGATCCTCACGGATCGCCCTTAGGATCATCCTCCAAAATTATCATTAAAGACTCAGATCTTCTTGAATCACTCTAACAAACATCTCCATAAAATTATATGAAAATCCGACGGTCAGATTCTCACGAATCGCCTTCCGAATCACTATTTCTCAATTATACGAAGATCCAACGGTCGGATCTTCGCCCGTGACCTCACAAAGTCACCGGGACAGTCATACGATCAACATATCCAAAATTGAAGCAAAACCGATGGTCAGATCTTCACAGATCGTAAACCGAAGATAAACGTAAAAACGTTAAATAGTAACGTCAAAACGAAAATCCACTATTTATCAACTTTTTTTAACATGACCATGTTATATATCAAAACGCTCGTATGGATGCATAGATCATCGCCTAGATAATGAAAACTCGAAATATGGTCTGATGCGCCGCCACAAGCGGTGGTCAGTGGGCGGTCAACGCGGCGGTCAACGCCGGTCAACCACCTCAGATGGCAAAGTGACCAACTACAAACTGGTTCAAAATGAAAGGGTGGTCGACTTTCATACCTGGAGCTAAGCCTGGTTCGGCCTAGATCGTCCTAAATCAAGCGTTGAAGTTGGATTAATCTCGTGCGTCTGATCAGATTCCAGATTGAATCAGGGACGTCGAAATCTTCAACTCGTGATCTTTCACTCCACACTCCAAATCGTCAAGCAAGGCCTATATGGGGATGATCAGGGGGAGGAGGAGATCACGAAAATGGGGAGGATCGGCCCGTGCAACGCCGGCACGGCCAAGATCCGGTCGGGTCGAATGCTAGGCTCTGGGGGGCTTCGATCCACGTCTGGGGACAGCGGCGGTGCAAGGGGAGGCCACCAGGCGGCTGGGCGTGGCACGGCGAGTCCGGAGAGGGCCGGGTCGTGGCCGGAGGACGCCGGAGGAGGGAGATGGGTCCGGGTCGGGTCAGTCGGGTCGGCTGCGTAGGGAGGAGAGAGAACGGAGGAAACCGGGGGCCAAAATGCAAAATTTGCATTTTTTCGTCCTTAATGAATAAATCTGATATTTTTCCTATTTATAGAAAATTCCCAATTTTCAAATATTCATAACTTAATCATACGAACTCCGAATATTGCGTTCCACATGTCCACGAACTCGTATCGACGAGCTCTACAACTTTCATGAAGGGAGTTTTCCCAAATTTTGAACGTATAAAAAGTCAACTTTGTTGACCCCCTAAAAACGTTCGTTTTCGAAAATAAAATCGTTCGAACTAATTCCACAACTTCTCCAAGCTTCGTACTCGCTCCTACTATCGTGAAATCATTTCTAAAAATCCACGGAATTTAATTTGGATTTTCCGGGGTATTACAGTCTACCCTCCTTAAAGAAATTTCGTCCCGAAATTTGAGCGTAAGTCAATTCCTCTCGATTAAGGTTGACCTAACCATCGAATATCCATCTTTCCCAAAGCTGTAGTAATCTACAAAGCCTCAACCCTTGTATAAAAATACATTCCTATGGCCACTAAATCCTTTCATCACAAACGTAAACGCACAACACAATTGTTCAACATCAATCCACATCAATTACACAAAATCATCACATGGATCATCTCATAGATCCTCACATAGATCTTCACATAGATCATCACATAGATCTTCACATAGATCATCACTCTGTACTGGCATACAAGCACAGTAAACACTCTCACAAAGTGTTTCGCTACTCAATTAGCATCACGGTAAATCTCCATAGTAAAACTTAAGATGCATCACTCAAAACAAATCATCCCCAAAAGCACGCCAATAAATTATGTCATCCAATGATGATGACTTGGGCTTGCTCAATCCTTGGGTTAAGCACTAGGGCTGGCCAATTGGGCCGAAGAAACCGAACCATCCAAATTTCGAACCGGCCCAAACCACTTTGGGTTTAACATTTGGGCCTACTATTCGGGCCGAACAATTGGGCTTACTATTTGGGCCTACCAATCGGCCCACCAACTTCCAGCTCGGCTACGGTATGAAATTGTACATACCGTATATACGTATACATACCGTACAGATCGTGTATACGTATGCATACCGTACAACTGTATATACGTATGCATACTGTACAGACCGTATATACGTATGTATACCGTACATACCGTATATACGTCCGTATATCAAGCATATACGAGACCCAAAAATATTTGTAAGAGGTAGGGTTCGAACTCCCGACCTCAAACACGAAGGTTTTGCTCCCAACCACTGAAGCAAGAGCTGCCTTCATTAATATATGCTCACGTGTTATATTTATTATGTCATAAGCGACATAAATAAAATAACGGGGGAGGCAAGGTTCGAAACCTCAACCTGCCGCACGAAACCTTTGTCCCCCAACCACTGGAGCACAAGCTGTGCTTAATATAATGTGTACAAATTTTATACTTATTATGTCATAAACGAACATAATAAAAATAAACAAGAGGCGAGGTTCGAACCTCAGACCTCTTGTACACGAACTGTACACTCAACCACTCGAGCACGGCTGCTCACGTTATTATCCATACCAATCCTTTTATTTAAACCAACTGTTTCAACAATTCGGCCCAAAACATCCAAGACTGTTGCAGAAACCCAGCCCAACGTATCCAAAACTGTTACAGAAATCCGGCCCAACTCATCCAAAACTGTTTCAGAAACTCGGCCCATCATGTCCAAAACTGTTTCTGAAACTCGGCCCATCAGGCCTCCACCCACAGCTACAGTGATGCCTTGATCCGAGACAGGCCCAAGTACGGCCCACTTGTGTCACGGCTTATCCCTTCCGTGATTTACGGCAGTCAAATCTGCTTTCGGCTAAAGCTGTCTGCCACAGCATCTCGAGGTTCGGCCTGTCCCCTTACACGCTCTCCACGCGCCAACAACTTTTCCGGGTTTTCGGATGACTTTAATCCAACGCGTGGATTCAAATTCTGAGATCGTTCATCCAACGGTGGAGATCTGCTCACCTTGTTCTATAAATAGGTGCATTCTGGGGAAAAACTGTTCACTCCAAAAGAAAAGAAATTTTCTTCCGAGCTCAAGCCTTTCTCTCTCAACTCTTCAGCCTTTCTCTTCTCAAATCCTTTCTTCATCAATTTCAATCCTTCTCTTCTGATCTTCTCTCCCATCTAGTTGATTCAATCCCATCTTTCCTCTGAACTTTCAGATCTTCAATCTTTTCCTCCAAATCTTCAATCCTTCTTTCTCAGATCTTTTCTTCCATTTGAAGATTCGATCTCATCTTTCCTCTGAGAATCTCAGATCTCCAATCACCAGTTCAACAACTCCAATCCTTCTAACAAAATCTCCCTCAAACACTAAACCATGTATTCCTCGATTTCCACATCCTCTCACCCCATGACCCAAGAGCCACGAACTCTGCAACTAATGGAGCTCCAAACCCCGCAACAAATGGAACCACAACAACAGCAACCAACAGAGGAGGGAGGAAACACCCAAGCAGCTGGAAGTAGTGCCAACATGGATTTCTGGCGAAGCCGTACCAGGTGGATTCCTACTCCAGAACAAATAAGAATCCTCAAGGATCTTTACTACGTCAAGGGATTTAAGTGCCCAACTACAGAGCAGATTCACGAGATCTGTCTCCAGCTGAACCAGTATGGGTATGTTGAGGGTAAGAACATTTACTTTTGGTTCCAGAACGTCAGGGCTCGAGAGAAGCAGATGAATAGGTGTAATCAGGCTGCTCCAGTGCCCATGAGAACTAGTTCTCTTGGTACTGGTAGATCCATTGATCTCAATTTTGGGTCCACTGGTTCTACTGGTGCTGGTGGATCCATCGACATCAATTTTGGGCCAGCTGGTGGATCCATTGACATCAATTTTGGGTCCACTAGTTCTACGGATGATGGTAGATCCATTGATCTCAACTTTGGTTCCACCTATTCTACTGGTAATGAAGGATTTCTTGATTTAAATTCTGTTTCATATTCTTCCTCACACTTCAACACTAATACTAGTACAACTCTTTTGGCACAACAGGAGGACAAACATCCCTGCAACAACGAGGAGGAGATCACCAGGAGGTTCAAACTCTTCCTCTGTTCCCCGTGCACGGCGAGGACGTCTTTGGTAACCTGAAGGCTACTTCCGAGGAAGGTAGCGCTTTTGGTTACTATTCTGGTGGCTCAGGCGGTTACCACAGTGGCTCAAACGTTTCTCTTGAGCTCAGCCTCAACCCATCCGGAGCTGCTGACTAGGCTTAGTATAGCATAGTCCTCGTTTCCCTTTTTGTAATATAAAATCAATAAGATTGTGTGCATGTTTTCTTTTTCTTGTTTTGTTTAACCACAACAACACCAAGGATCGAACCTTGGTCACTTAATACTCTTTTCAAAACCATCGAGACTCTGCTGCACACATCTTTCAAAATGATTTATCACAAACAATCATTCAAAACCTAGCAATCAATTAAGTCACACAGAGGTCAAGCTAGTATCCTCTGAGTCAAACCAAACACAATAATTTCGTCGCTAGAATTAGGGATTAATAAAGCTAAACACTTCCTGAGTTAGCTAGGAAAAACCCACATCTTTAGAGTCACACTTACAACTCTAAAAAAAATCTCGATCACTCCATCTATCAATTGCTTCAACAAGCAATATGTACCATCTTAGCATCCACTAATCGATACTGGTACCACACTCAGTATCTCACCAACGAATCACCTCACTGCTCATTTGGTGGTAAGTCAACATCTAGTGGGTCAAAATTCTGTGATTATAGCACTTCACACTAACCACGTCATAATCCATAATCTGTCCTCACAACAGTATCTGGCCTCATAAATTAGTTATACAACCCTAGCACTCCTAGAGTTGAAAAACAACGTTATTACCTAAGCTCATACATCAACACAATGTCTCTTCACAGTCAATCCTATCACGAGGTCATATCAATCTTTCCATAAGTCAACCATACACAAAATCCATCATAGTAACAACGAATTATGCATTACTACTCAACAATAGTCAGTGAACCAGCACTCCACAATAATTTCCAATACCATCCGCAGATCTCAAACCACACCCCGACATTTAGCTAATATATAGTAGCTATCCTAAACACCAAACAACTGTGCATGAATGAATGCTCCATTATAACACAATTCCATCACTAAGCAACCAATAACTGCTAAGTATTCTTCAACTCAAAACATCTGCATATCCAACTAATGGAAAGTATCACAACTACTAGTCAAATACTCGTAACGACTTTAGATACAAGCATTGGTCAAACACCATGACCCCAACAACCAACGACTACAATGCACATAAGGATACTGTTTTTCGTGAAAACCATCCTCAATAACTCCACCAGAGTTTAATCCAAAGGTTCCCATTCCTCAAAGGTGATAACTCAAAGAAGCTACACAAGCTCCACCACTTCACTTACAAAGTCAACCTATGCCATGATCACTTGACATACTACCCTTATTAAAGGTAACATAAGTATCTCCCAAATTACATCACTACACTCGAACACCAATATAGTCTTGAGAATTCTGTCTCATAATCTCTCACACTCCTATCATCTTGAGTTGGTGAGATCAATTCTCTTTTCAACTATTCCTAGGGTCTCAATCTCTTTCACCATTTCAACCCAAGAATAACATCCATCACATCAACTACAGGTAGACTAGGCAACTCAACCTCTAATGCCTCCACCTCATCCTCAACTGTCTCCATAGAAAGGTCCTGTCCCTACATCAGACTCGACCTCTACCTCACCGACTCATCAGAGTTAAATCCAGAGGTTCCTATTCCTCGAAGATCACAACTCGCGGAAACTAAACTTATTCTAATACGAACTTAGTAGACAACTCTACCGTCCTACGGACTTACACGTTGTCTAGACCCCATACTAAGACATACCCAATGATTTTACCAGTACCGAAGAGTATATGATGGGGATCCGCTGCAGACGGGCCATCACTCGGGAGGTACTGATTATCACCAAATATGTACCTTACGCTCTGATACCAAACTGTCACGCCCCGGATTTTGAATGATAAATTCAAATCCGAAACCTGAATAATTACAATTACAAAAAAACCAAATCTCGAAACTTCGAGTTCATTATTACAATTCACTCTCACAATATATTATAAAGCTCAAATGAGCATAACACACCTCACAACTTACAATTGTTGTAAAACTCTAACAATTGCTCTAACCGCACGATCACCGTCCTGGTTCTCCTGTCCTGTAGGATTACCCGCTACACAATTTGAATAGTGTACCGGGAGTTGCAACAACACAAAACCCGGTAAGCTTTTTACAGCCAGTATGAGTAAACAAGAAAGAACTGTTGATTTATTAGATTTCAAGACTACCACAAACCCACGTTACTTTCTCACTCTCATATATATATATAGACACTTATGAGTTACTCTCAATTTAGCTCATAAGATCACTCACTCTCATATATATATGTAGACACTTATGAGTTACTCTCAATTTAGCTCATAAGATCACTCACTCTCATATATACATATAGACACTTATGAGTTACTCTCAAATTCGCTCATAAGATTTCCCAACATTTGGTAGACAGACTCATATATATATATAGACCCTTATGAGTTACTCTCAATTTCCCTCATAAGGTTACCATATATATATTGACACTTATGAGTTACTCTCAATTTCACTCATAAGGTCACTCCACATTTGGCAGACAGACTAGAGCTCTAACTGAACGTAACCACTCGTCCGGCCACAGACGTGATTACGATTTAATACTATTAATAACCACCAGCCCGGTACGAGAGCGTGATTCACTAATAGATGCCATGGTCACCTCGTGACCTAGTGATCTCCACAGATCACAACAATTTATTGTTCCTCAACAATAAAACTCAACACCTCTCACAATATATTGTTTCTCAACAATAAACTCAATACCTCTCACAATATATTGTTTCTCAACAATAAACTCAACACAACTCCAACAATACATATTATTTCACGTAATAATATATATACAGACATTCACACAGGAATGTCTAATACACCAACAATAGTTCATATGATTGCAAAATAAAGCAATTAAATATATTGGGTTCGTAATATGAACCACGTGAGGTTTACTCACCTCTAATCCAGCTGCGTCTTCTTAACAGCTCCATTAACAATCTCACGAATCGTCCGCCAAATAAATCCATCGATCACCTAATCCAATAATGATCTTAACTTAGCCAACAACTCAAAAGCACACATATACGGAAATCCAACGGTCGGATTCTAATTTAATGATGATCCAACGGTCAGATCGAATTTATACGATGATCCAACGGTCGGATCCTCACGGATCGCCCTTAGGATCATCCTCCAAAATTATCATTAAAGACTCAGATCTTCTTGAATCACTCTAACAAACATCTCCATAAAATTATATGAAAATCCGACGGTCAGATTCTCACGAATCGCCTTCCGAATCACTATTTCTCAATTATACGAAGATCCAACGGTCGGATCTTCGCCCGTGACCTCACAAAGTCACCGGGACAGTCATACGATCAACATATCCAAAATTGAAGCAAAACCGATGGTCAGATCTTCACAGATCGTAAACCGAAGATAAACGTAAAAACGTTAAATAGTAACGTCAAAACGAAAATCCACTATTTATCAACTTTTTTTAACATGACCATGTTATATATCAAAACGCTCGTATGGATGCATAGATCATCGCCTAGATAATGAAAACTCGAAATATGGTCTGATGCGCCGCCACAAGCGGTGGTCAGTGGGCGGTCAACGCGGCGGTCAACGCCGGTCAACCACCTCAGATGGCAAAGTGACCAACTACAAACTGGTTCAAAATGAAAGGGTGGTCGACTTTCATACCTGGAGCTAAGCCTGGTTCGGCCTAGATCGTCCTAAATCAAGCGTTGAAGTTGGATTAATCTCGTGCGTCTGATCAGATTCCAGATTGAATCAGGGACGTCGAAATCTTCAACTCGTGATCTTTCACTCCACACTCCAAATCGTCAAGCAAGGCCTATATGGGGATGATCAGGGGGAGGAGGAGATCACGAAAATGGGGAGGATCGGCCCGTGCAACGCCGGCACGGCCAAGATCCGGTCGGGTCGAATGCTAGGCTCTGGGGGGCTTCGATCCACGTCTGGGGACAGCGGCGGTGCAAGGGGAGGCCACCAGGCGGCTGGGCGTGGCACGGCGAGTCCGGAGAGGGCCGGGTCGTGGCCGGAGGACGCCGGAGGAGGGAGATGGGTCCGGGTCGGGTCAGTCGGGTCGGCTGCGTAGGGAGGAGAGAGAACGGAGGAAACCGGGGGCCAAAATGCAAAATTTGCATTTTTTCGTCCTTAATGAATAAATCTGATATTTTTCCTATTTATAGAAAATTCCCAATTTTCAAATATTCATAACTTAATCATACGAACTCCGAATATTGCGTTCCACATGTCCACGAACTCGTATCGACGAGCTCTACAACTTTCATGAAGGGAGTTTTCCCAAATTTTGAACGTATAAAAAGTCAACTTTGTTGACCCCCTAAAAACGTTCGTTTTCGAAAATAAAATCGTTCGAACTAATTCCACAACTTCTCCAAGCTTCGTACTCGCTCCTACTATCGTGAAATCATTTCTAAAAATCCACGGAATTTAATTTGGATTTTCCGGGGTATTACAGCGAATCAATAGAACTTTAACATAAGCAACAATTCAAGCAGAGATTAAGAACTTATCAAAAAGAAACTATTAATCCATCAATTGAATATCAAAACATGTAAACAATCATGCTAGGGCCTCATCCTAGCCCTAGAAAAGGAGTTTAGCTACTCATGTTCAAAGAAAACATAATAGAAAATCTTAAAAACATAAAAGAACTTGTTGAATGGAGATGGAAGGTGAACACGTGATGGCAGCAGCTTTCTTTGATGAAAATCTGATATTGAATGGTGAATCCTCTATCTTGACACATTCTCCTTTTATAAGGTGCAACTTTTCCTTCTTGCTTTAGGCCTCTGGAACTCCTTAATAACTTAGCATAAAAGAAAGGTGATGTGGCACCCTAAAATTCCAAGGAAACATATGTTGGGCTCTCAAATGGTCCATAATGCTAGATCAATCTTCTCAGAATTTTGCTAAGTCATTCAGGCCTTGAAAACTCGAGCTCTTGGAAACACGTCGCAGATCCGCGTATCGACTGAACTGCCAGTACTTAAACGGCCTTATCTCTCTCTAGGAATATCGAAATCACGAACCGTAAAATTCTCCAGAAACTAGACATTCAGGGCTTTCCGTGCATATAAGGCTCGTCTTCTGGTTATCTCTGGATCAGTACAGTTTAATCCTCAAAGTTAGCCATTCTGCAGAGGCTGCTTCAGTTTTTAGGATTGCAAAGCACCTTCAATCCTTTTCCTCTCTTTTTCCTTCTTTTTCTCATCCTTGCTCTTCATACCTATAAACACACTAAACTAAGTAAATAGACTATAAACAAGGAGAACTAAACATAAATATCAAGATTAAGAGGTACAACAATATAGGAAAATATGAGCACATCAGTAATGGCAGCGCGGCTCCAATTTGCTCTGATCAGTCAGATCCGGATTGGCTCTGTTCGATCTGTCCTGGTGATAAGCATGTTGGATAGGGACGGTGCATTTCCGTGGCGCCGTAGGGAAGACGGAATTGTGATGGTGGCGCTTGTTGGCGCAAAAAGGGAAGATGGAGGGCAGGAGAAATGGCCGGTGATCGGAGTAGGGGAGACGGAGCTGCAGTTGGGCTGGGTATTTGTTGTTGGGCCCTTGTCGGTGGTGTTTTAGAGCTTGGTTTTTTTGTTTTGTTTTGTTGGTAATAAGTTCCTACCAAGGTTTGGTTAGGACGCACTGTAGGTTGTGACAGAGACAATATTTCTTTTGGCCTTCTAGCGGGTCGTTCCTGTTCTGGAGTTGGGTCAGCATCGATGGCGAAAATGTCTGGCTGTGGCATAGACAATCATCCTTGGCCTTCTAGTGGGTCGTTCCTGTTTGGTTTCGGGTCAGAGGTGATGGCGATTTGGAGCAGTAGTGGATTGACGGTGTTGACATTACGGTGGTGACGGTGTTGGGTTTACTTTAGTCCCAGGTCTGACGGTCCAGCTATTCAATTTGGTCTGGTTCGAAGTCACAACGAGTGTAGGCTTGGTCGATCGAAGGCAGGCCGGGTGGGCTCTGGTTGGCGAGTTAGTGTTGACAAAGTTGAGTGTCAAAGAGTCACTGCTTCTGCGCTTGTTGTCCTTGTCATTTAGTTGTTGTGCAAGTTTTCTTTTAGTCGAAGCCTCTTTGGCTCCTTCAGTCAGTCTTTATAGAGTTCCAGTGTGAAGTCTAGTGACCATTTCTGTGTAAGAGATGTTGCCTAAAATCATTGTAACCAGTTCATTATTAATGAAGTTTCTTCTTGATAAAAAAAAATATTGAAAAATAAATTGGTGTGGTTATGGTAATCACCAGAATGGAATCTATCGACAAAACTGAAACATTTACAAATTCTAACATTTGCTGTCAAAGTATTATTTCAATTGTCCTAAGAGGTATATTTTCTCTATTCACACGCCCCTTCTATTTATCTATTACTTTAATTTAATCTAGAACAAAAATCATTAGGAGAGTTTTTTTTTTTTTTTTTTCTCAACGTAGTCTTCTACAGCGCCCTAGCCTCCTGCTATCGTATCTTTTCTCCTCGACTCCTCTCCATCGATTCCATGGCCTCCATTGATGCTGTCACATCAAGTTTCAATTCGCTGCCTCCCTTGCCCTCGCTGAAGGCGGCAGTGCCCCTGATCTTTTCTGATTGGCAAACCTCTGACCCACAAGCTGGTTGATCCTAAGGCATTCAAAGGTCACTTCCATCGCACTTGGATGGTGGATAAAGATTTTAGGGTTCAGGAACGGGCTGGAGATTTGTTCTTGTTCTCCTTTGAATCAGTACATGATCGTAACAAGGTACTCTGAGGGGGGGGGGGGGGAGTCTAGTGCTTTGATCGAGCCCCGGTTTGCTTTGAAGAGTATGACGGCGTGGCGTCTCATGAAGGCCAGTTCAAGCATGTTCAAGTTTAGGTTAGGGTTTTTGGGATCTCTCCCTTGTATGAAGAACCTGAGAACTTCACTCTCATCGATAATCTCTTGGATGGTTTCTTGGATTATGATAAGAAGGAATTCAAGAAGGGATCAATTAGGATTTTATTTATTTATGATATCTCTAAACCGGTCTTACTTGAACATAAAGTTTTTCTGGATGTTGGTGTTGAACCCGTTCTGCATTTTCAATTTGAGACCTGAAAGGGAGATGCCCACAGTGTGGTCTCATCACACATGCTGGAATTCCTTGTGAAGAGCCAAACATGACAATCTCTGCGCTTAGGGTTTTAAACTTTCCTGGACCCTCGACCTCAGGAGGCTCGTTTTCCTTCTCTGCTCCAAATAATCGTGATTTCTTCACTGCTTCCTCCTCCATCCCAAACAAGAAGAAGCCCATTATTTGCCGAGTGGAGCACCCCATTGCCAACCCATCTTCACCTACCAGTTCGGCACCTGCAGTAGACAAAACTGTGGTTGCTGATTCGTCGGTGGAATAAGGGTTGGAGCATGATCGGGTTCCTGGTTTGGAGTCTACTATTGAGTCTGGTTTTGGCCTAAATGATTATGCAGGTATGATACAGGTGGTGCAGCAGGAGGGGTTGTCTTTCAAGAAACGAGATCGTAGTGGTGGCTGCAATCCCTCTCCCAAGAAGTTCAAAATCATCTTAGGTGGCAAGATTCCAACTTTGCAGACTGATGCTCTGGGGTTGATTGCAGATGACAATGATGTTACTCTTGTAACTCTGAAGAAGATGACGGGCAAGCCTCTTGAAAGTAAGAACAAGAACCAGCGTCCCAACAAGAAGTCTAGTGGTGCCCCTCTGAGGCTCACCTATCCTGCAGCCGCTGGCTCTGTTCCCAGCTCGAGAGACAAGGGCAAAGGAAAGCTTTAGGTTTTCCTGTCTCCTTGCCTAATACTAGAAGCTGGGTCTTCTACTACTTTCATCTTAGTTTCTCTAGTTGTACACAAATTGAGGTCTCTAGGTGACTCAGTTACTATTCCATGAGAGGTTGGTAGTGAGGATTTTGTTTCTTTGTTGTTAGGCTTAATAAGTGAGCGTATGTGTTAATGGTGAGGGACATCTGTCTTTTGCTTGGCAGCTTGTGTCATTTATGATTTTGGTATGAGACAGCATCTGATGTACGTGCCTTTTGGCCATGAATAAGTAATGAACTGATCTATTCTTCAAAAAAAAAAAAAAAAAAAAAAATTGTACTAACAGGTATAAATTAACTACATTTCAACTGCATAATTATAATCGAACAATCAAACCCTAAGCGCGCCTCTTGCACACAACCAAACCCTAAAGACGCCGACGGCTTCCAGCTGTACCTCTTCCTACGAATACCATCTCCATGGCTTCCATTGAGGATGTTACATCATCCTTTGCTGCATCTCTTGCTTTGGCTAGTAACGAGATCATTGATCTCTTGCGAAGGACCGGGGGTGCACAGCGCCGCCCCAGGCAATCATACTTGCTGACCAAACCTTTGGCAAAGCAACTAACATCTCTAAATGATTTGAGGCGTTATTTTATTTTAATTTTTTTTTTTCAGAAGGGTTTTGGGTTTTGGATAAGGTAAGGGTGGGTTTGCGAAATCGAAAACCAAAAAAACTTACACCGAAACTCGAACTAAAGCCAAAAAACCAAATTGAAGGAAAAAATAAAACTGAACCGAAATGAAAAAACAGCATCGATTGATTTTCAATTTCGGTCCGTCAGAAACCGAACCGAGAGTTGAACTTATGGAAGAACGGCGTAGTTTTGAGGACTTGGTAAACCAAAAATTAGGCCTGGGCTCGGGTCGGGCCGGGCCCGGATTTTGCCAGAACCGAGACCGAGCCCAAAGTAATCGGTCTGGTCTATTTAAAATGTGAGAACCGACAGGAGGCCGACCCGTTATGTTTAGTGTCGGGTTTTCGGTCTGAAACCTTAGTGGGTGAGGTTGAAGACGACAGCAGTCCCAAAGCCAAGCCACTGCTTCAGCTTCTTCGTTCGAGCAGATCTGTCGGCTGCAGTAACCGGAGCTTCTCCGGCGACTTTCAACTGGTTTCGGCGATTGCACTCTTAGAAGGGTCGAGTCTCAAAGAGAAAGCAAGCCAAACATTCATCATCATCCTCGCAACGGCGCCGAGAGTGTCAAATGTGGTGGGCTTTTTAGTGGGTTCATGATGACTTCATCTTCTTCATCCTCTTCGTCTTCCTCGTATTGGGTCTCATCATCGAATTGAAATGAATGGAATCAGAATCGGATTCAGAACTTGAACTTTGGGAAGAAGTTTGTGTTGATGCCATTAAATTTGGGATGAAATGAACTGGGTTTTAGGTTTTCGGGGATTTGGGAAGAGCTAGGGCCTAAGATGGTTTAGAGAGAGAGAGGCTGAGAGCCAGAGATGGTTCGATCATGTGGCATACTGATAAGCTATATAATAAGCCCATTATTTAATAATTAGAGAGTGGAAGACAAATCAAAAAGGGGAAAACAAGATTCTTATTTCATGAGACAAAGTGGGGACGAAGTGTGGGCTTGGTCTGACTGCTTTGGGTTTTTTTATTTTTATATATTTAACATATTATAATAACACCCAATAATAGAAGGAAAAGTGACAAATGATGGGAAAATGGGTCAGTTTGGGCTTGTTCGGGCTTTCGGTCTTTGCATATTTAAGGCCCGAGACCGAACCGAGAAAATATATTCGGGTCGGGTCCTAGATCGAACTGAGAATTTCAAAGTCAAAACCGAACCGAATCGGACCCGTTCGGGTCGGGTCTTCGGTTTTTCGGGTCCGGACGCCCACCCCTGGCCAAAATCCATTCAGCCCCGTTGCCCGACGTATTGCTCTCTTCGACTCATCAGTCTCCGTTGCGGACTTGCGGCCGGTGCCTACTGCCTTGCCACTCGGCCCTCGGTGCAGCTTTCAATCTCTCAAAGGTAAGCTTTTAATCGCTCTTCGCTAGTATTCTTCTTCTTCTTTCTCGTTCAGTCTCTTCAATTTCAAAGCAAAGTATCAATCTTGGCTGCTTTGAGCTTCTCGCAGTTTCAACTTTCAAGTAAAATCATCGAAACAGGTGCCTGAGGCTGCTGTAGGAAGATTCAATGAGCTCCAACACGACTGACACCAAGAAGGAGAAGAAGGGTCATCCTCAAATTGTTAAATTGAATAAAGCTTTGGCATTGGTATGATGATTTTCCCTCATTTTTCTTTCAACTATGAACTGGTTTATCCATGTTATATACAACAATGAATTGCATTTGAGATTTGATGGTGTGAAAAGATAGTATATTGAAGAGAGGTGTGTGTTTTGTTGCTTCAGTCTTGTAATGAGCTTAAAAGAGAAGCCCTGTTTTAAAAGAATCGGTTTTGATATGAAGAGATATTGTTCTCGGAGGAGTTGTGTGTGTGTGTATTTTGCTTGTTTGAATCTTGTGCAAAGTGAATGAGCTTGAAAGAGAAGTTTTCTTTTGAAATAATCGTTTTTGAATATGGGGTGCTGGCTGTTCAATTTAATCTTATGTATGAAGCATCCTCACCAAGGTGCTTGAACAAGGTTGTAATGCGACATGTTGACTCTAGGAAAATCTTGTAAGGTTAATAATGCAGATAAAGAGCCATCACTTTGTGCTATCATAAGTTGCATTTGAACAGAATTTATGGTGCTAATGGTGTTATATTGATGTGGTAGATGATTCTTATGACTGGGACACAGTGGTGTCCAAGTACGTAGTATTCCTCCACTGCGTTGATGTTGGCTTAATCAGTCCTGTAGTTGATGTTCAAAATCTAACTTTATGAATGAACACCCACTGATGTGCAGGCTGAAAAATGGGTTAGTAACATGAGTAAATTACCAGCAGAAGATGAGTCTTTTGAGACACAGAGTCGACCTGCTAGGTGAGTTCAGTTGTGTTATATTGGGTTTTTAGAGTGTATAATTATATTTATATGGTCTTTGTTGAACACCATTATTTTTTGCAGGCTTGGACTAGGTGCTAAAGTTCCCCGTGCATCCACATTTGTGCCTTCAGATGATCCCCTTGAAAGAAAGCTATATTACAAGTTGAATGCTCAAAAGAGAAAAGCTGCCAAAATTGCAGAGGAGTTGGCACCAGCTGCTGCAGATGGTGATGGTGACGATGAAGATAATGAAGACAGCAGAACCAGTGCGTTCGAGAAGAAAAAGAGAGCAGCTAATCCACTCACCCCACCTTTAGGGAAAAAGAAAAGGAGAAAGTGAGTATCTCACCATGAGACACTAGCTATGTCATCTTGTTGAAAGTGAAAAGCTTTGGTCCTGTTCTTGTTGTAGCTGATATTCAGGTATTAATTTATGGATTCAGATCTGTTTTTCTGGTTTATCTCTTTCAGTACTGAATTGTTACATGGTTTAGTGTTAACTAGTATTTCTTTTTTTTTCTTTTTTTCTGCAAGTACATGAGTACAAAAAACATTTATTTTGATAAGTGCTCTCTATCCACATTACACTGAGGGAAGCAGAGATAAACAAGATAAGTTTAACTATCTGTGCCTCCCCTATTGGAAACATACAGGCTACATTTCGTACTAGTTAATTATATCACCCTTTATCTTAGGCAACATATCAACTCAGTATGCATTGTTGTTTCCATCAGTTTGAAATCTTATTGATCCCCTACGAGCTTTTGCAATGTTAAAATAAAAATTTGTCAGCCATCACAGATTAATTATATGTAATAGCATGAACTGGATATATTTATTTCGAGCAGAAATGCTGAGCATGTGAAACAATATAGCAGTGGGCCAGAAGTGAAGTCCTAAAATAAAAGAAAGCTTGAAACAATCAAATATAGTACTAGTAGCACAGAGTATTACAAGCACCAAGTCAATACAATTAAAACTTACAACCTAGACAAGTTAGCACGCAGCAGCCTTCCAGTCAATCTGAATAGCTGGGAGATCTCTGATTTCTGAAGCGAGTCCTAGGTTAGTATCAGAATTTAACTCTGTCCCACAGTTCTCTACCCCAAAGAATCGCTTAGTTCTTTCAGTCAAATAACCCCAATGAATTTGTTAGCCTTTCCACCTTGCTTTCTTGAAAATAGCATTTAGCTGTATCAATTTGCAGCCCTGACTCCCGAGTCCCGACAAGCACAAAAACAATCTATTGTTTTGACAGTATAATGGACCAAATTAGATTTGTTGGTGAAGTCATCTGCTCATTGCAAAGGAGTGATCGCCACCTCCTCTTTTCCTACTTCCAGTCTTTTTATGAGCTTCTTCTTAGCCTAGGGTAATAATCTTCTCAGCACTCTGTGACAGCCGGTGTGAATAAGAAAGGCGATTGAGACAAATATTATGTTTTGATTTTGATGTTTTAGATGAACTGTTTGCCTAACTGGATTTTGTAAGTTTACGAGATCATTTAGTACTTATTGCTGCTAACCATGATACTAATGTTAAATGCTTTCTGGTAAACCTAGCACGTCGTTTAATTGGGGATTGACATTATTTAACCGCTGAAATGCTATTCTGAGTGGTTTCCCATTAGTTTTGCAATTGATAAATATTCTGGCAACTTGTTTCACCGACACAAATCTCCTCACATTGTATTCTGGAATTACAGTACCATAACAGTGATGACTTCATTGGTTGCTCTCTCATTCTTTGGTGCCAGCCAGTTCAAATTTCACTGGGTGGAGCGATATGACAAACTTCTTGTAGGATTTTCGCTCTGTTTGGTGGGAATTTTGACACTTATTTTTCATGATCATGATCATGATGGAGCAGGAGGATCCACTGGAGAGCATTTTTGCATAGGAAAATCATTGTTCACTGAAGGTTCTTGTCACCTTTCAACGTGTATGTTGGGCCTACAGATTACGGTTGGAGATTGTTGCTCCCATATGTATTGACCACTGCGGCAACTGCTCTTTCAATGTGCTTAGCGGGTATTAAGAATGTTTTGTTCAATTTGTTTATTATGATACTAATATATCTCACTGTATCTTTCTGTGTTCTGGGGGGGAAGTTTGTCTTTGTATGTATATTCTCATGATTCATTTAAGAATTGAAACTAGGGTGCCCCCGCCTCTTTGTACTGAAACTAGGATTTTCATCAACAGAAAAATCGAAACAACAAACATTGAAAAATAAATTGGTTTTTGGTTATGGTAATCACCAGAATGGAATCTATCGACAAAACAATACAAATTCTAACATTAGCTGTCAAACTATTATTTCAATTGTACTAACAGGTTAAACATCAATAATAATCTATACTATTATCACGAGATGCTCTCCCAAACCGCAAAATTTGACGAATATTACCCTCTAATATTAAAAAAATTTTAGAAACTGAAATAACCAGTAAGGACAACAATGTCACTTTGAGAACCAAAAGACTTATATAAGGTCATCGGGAGAAGCAGGTGGAATTTGGGATTTGGTTCGAGTATCTTGCATCTCACCCACTGGAATTTGTATTTAAAGAGGACAACTCCTATATTGATGATATCTAGATCTCACTAGGTAACTTTGAATTTTTTTTTTCCTTGCATAATTTTTGCTTAAAATTATGGTTCAATCTTCATGCAGACCTTATTCACAGGTATCATCCCTCGATTTAGTGAAGTGCAGCCTCTAGTCCTAAGTTAGCTGCACCAACACAGCACTTCTTCAAGAACTTAAGAAGATGAGATGGCCTCCTTTCAGAAAAGAAGATGAGATGCCTTCATCACTAAAATCCAATCTGAAACAGTTACATTAGCAACCAAGTCCAACAGCATGAGGAGCAAGCATTTCTGCTAACGCAAGTAACTTCAGGGAAAAATGTTGAACAGTTTATTCATTGACAAAATGTTAAAAATGTTGAACAGTTTATTCATTGACAAAATGTTGTGTAATCCGTCTGATTTTGGGTACAGTTTATCCCCAACCTTCTCACACATTGGCATCAGACTGGAAGTAACATCAGTTTCAGTATAAATTCTCTAACAATAAGAGATCTTTGAAAGGCAAGAAACAAAAATTCTTTCAATTCTTTGGTCTGAACAAAAAGTCAATGAATGAGATCGCCAGAGAATCGTAAATCCAAATACAGAGAGAAATCTCCAATTAGTTAGCTGACCTGCTTAAGCCATAAGTTGTACAAAATCAAATAATCATCCTAAGAGTAGAAAGGTACTACTATTTAGAAGCGTACATCAAACACTTATCTGCTACTACACTCTCAGCTTGCCACTCGCCCCACGTTTACTGTGCCAACCACTCCTTTCACCAGTGACTGGATTCTTCTTGGCTGCAACTGAGCATTGATCAGTGCGACCACCTTTGCTGCTATTCTCTACATGGAGCTTACGCCGCCTCATCCTATTCTCTAATCGTATTCCTCTTAAAGCATTAGCCCTTCGCTCAATCTCCAGAGCTTGTGTGAAGTTCCAGATCCTAACAACACCTTCCTCACCCCCACATACAATACGATCAGCACCAATGTTGACTGAGAGGAGATTCTTTGCAAATCCATGTAGCATTCTCTGTGGGGCTTCTACACTACTCCGGTCTCCATGCTTAACACATGAAGCACTTGTCCCTGAAGCACGCTTTCTAGTTTTTAAAAGCTTTCTCACATCAATTAGTGATAGCTTCCCATCACCAGAAGCAGAAACAAGCCATGGAAACTCAAACGCAAGGGAATGCACAGGGCCCGAGTGAGGGATCCATGTTGCAACCAAATATTCATTAGTCTCAAGCCCATGACTCAGAATTTCATACATGTGAATTGCACCATCTTCCCCTCCGGTAAATAGAAAATCCCCTTTGTGGTTTCTGGCCAAGGAGCAAGTTTTGCCAACATGAGCATTATGAATAATGGTCATCAGATTCCCACTGCTAGTGTCCCAAACATAGACATCCGAACCAGCTGTGCTAGCAAGTGTAGTATCATGAGGTGCAAGTCCCCCAACCCAATCACTATGGCGCAGGACCTTAACACACTTCAGTGAAAGTCGATCCCATACACGAACAGTCATATCCCACGAACCACTATAAATCCTTGTAAAATCCAACGCAAGAGATGTTATAGGACCCTGATGCTCCCACAGACGAAACTCAGTAGTCTCATTTTGAGGACCCCTGATATTAAACAAGTGTGGACTCCCTTCTATTGCCTTCCAACAGTGGATAAAACCATCAGTGCCACCCGCAACCAAGAGTTTTGTATCTGCAGCAACTGCACGGATAGTGCAACCAAGAGACCTTGAAGAAGCAATCAACAGCCCTTCTTCCATGTTCCACATTTTTACGGTTTGGTCATAACCTGATGTAAATAAGAGCTTTGCCGAGGCCAAAAGGAAAACTGTTCGAACAGGTTCAGTATGACCATACAAAATTTCCATGCTATACCGTCCCATAAAAGTCTTACTCCTAAACTCCCTTTCGACAAAAAAATCCTTCCATGACTTGTCATCAGAAAGTCCTGAACCTAAGGATGCTGGAGCCGCTGAAAGTCCCCATCTCTCACAATAAAACTCCTTCCAAACATGGTGCTCAGATGCGAGCCTACAGAGATATGTCGATGCACATGAAACTATGCCTAGCTCTTTCGGGTCAAGGCAATTCAGAATTTCGGATATCAAAGCTGGAGGAAGGTCAGTGATTGACCGATCAGTTGACAAAAGGTGTTTCGAACCACAAGAGTCCGGATTTGCTTTCTTGGAACTAGAAACTGGTTTGGGTTTTGAAATTACACCTTTTTCTTTTTTAGTATATGAATCTGAAGCTACTTTTGAAACACCAAAATTTTCAGCTTCAATTTGAGAATGAAATTGATTAGATTCAGCTAACTGTCCGAGCGGATTGTCTAGAGAGTCGATCAAATTCTTAGAAACCTCAGTATTCACTTGGCATTCAAATGCCATAAAAAGATAAAAAGACACTAACTTGAATATGACCAACGGAAACCCCTTTAAATCTAACACCTTAAACTACACAAACCCAAATTTTCTTTTGTCTTTAATTGAATTTTAAAACCAAAATCGTAGACCTTAGGAAAAGTAGAGTGAATCTAAGAACCCAAAACTGAAAACCTAGAAACTAAGAGCCCTAGAAATCAAGTTGTAATTGCAATAGGTAACAGATCAAAATGGGAACAGGAGAAAGAAGAATATGGGATGGTTAATACAAATTAAATGAAAATAAAGTTACCAGAGATGAATCCCTGAGAGATATTGGATCAAATAAACAAATTGAGAATGGTACCAAAGAGAAGAGAGAGATATTGGATCAAATAAACAAATCGAGAATGGTACCGAGATAGGAGATAGGAGATTGTTGATGAATACTGAGTTTCAAGAGTACCTTTGATTTAAAGGAGGAACCTTTAAGAACACAAGAGCTTGAATATAAGGAAAGAGAGGCTCAGTTGGGTTATGAGGAATTGAAGATACAAGAGAATGAGTCGGTTTGGAGAAGGAGAGTGGAACAACACACGGTTTAATCACCAATCATTCATTGGACATGGGATCCAACGGCTGCTATGAGAGTGAGCCGTACGAGTTCCTAGTACGTTGTGGACACTGGATTGGACCACGTTACAAAATTTACGGAATCCAACCCACGCCATTCCTCGTAGAGATGAAATCACATGTCCACATTATTCTATCCCTATTCTGTCCCCTCATCATGATTGGTTTACGTAGATTAAAAAAATATTTTCTTAATATTTTTTAATCTTTGTGGACCAATCATGTTGAGCGGACACAATTGAGACACAGAAATTTGGGACAGGTGATTTCATCCCGTTCCTATTATGCCATATACCAGTTTGGGAGTTTTCTGACCCCTGGTATGTATATTTTTTTTAATCAGAATAAAGGAATTTCATTAATTCTTGCAGATATTAAATCCTAGGAACTAGATGTGGTCTCATCAAAATCTCTGCCCGATTTATGCAAGTAAAAAAGAGTACCACACCCCTAAATCAACTAGAAATAACATCATCTAGACATATCTTCTATTACAACCTCGTTGAGCCAAGGAGGCCCAGCTTCCTTCCAAAACTGAATCCCAATGAAGTTGACTACTTCCTTAGCAAGGCAATGTGCAACCCTGTTACAGCTTCTATGAACTTTCTTCCAACTTATGTCTTCAAAGGCCTGTTTGAGATATCTCACTTCAACAAAAATTGGACCTTCCAAGCTAAGATCACTTTCAATACTATTTATAGCCTTGATAACGTTCAAAGCATCATACTCGACTTCAATCTTCTTGAAGCCTTCCACTAAACAGAATCTCATACCAAAGAGGGGACTGGAAGAGCCTTGCTAGAGTGTGCGGACAGGCCCCCACGAACATTGTGCATCAGATCACCTTTTACCCTTCTCAAATCATCTCTTACTACTGCTCAGGCCCGGCCCTGGCCTAAGGCAGGCAGGGCGATAGCCCAGGGCCCAAGTTTTGAAGGGTGACGGCCTAGGGCCCAAATTGAAGCAGTAGATGGGTAAAAAAAAATGTATTTATGTTAGGAATATGAGAAAAGGAACAGCAAGAGTGCGATCTTTGGGCCCCAAAGTATGCATTGATGGGCAATTGTTTACAATATATAGAAGAAATCATTTTAGATGAGATTTGATTGATATAAAGTGATGTAATGTTTATTTTTCGGGGTATTGGTTTTTTGTCCCCCCCCCCCCCCCCCGTTGTATCATTTTTTTTTATCAATATAAAATATTTTTGATTTTTTTTTTATATAAAGGGCCCAATTTTATTTTTCGCCCTGGGCCTTAAATTTCCCAGGGCCGGGCCTGCTACTGCTCCTAACTCAGCCTACTTCTCTTAGAATCACATGCAACATCCACGTTTAGTTTCGAGAAAGGAGGTTTGGGTAGAGCCCATTTCTCATTGTTGGTGCGCAGACCATTAGGGAGAGTAGAGGAGGAAGCAGAAGTTGAATTAGTAGAGACAGACCTGATGTTTGCACTGCGGAAACAGAGAGCCACTCCCTAGCTTGAATGACAATTTGTTCCCCAATAGTGACTTTCTCTCCAAATCGGCATGCATTCCTATTCTTCCATATCAGCCAAGCAATAAACACTAAAAAGAGCCAACTCCCCCTGAGAGGCCACTGTGATAACACGATCAAATAAACTAATGAAGCAAGGGTCATGCCATTTTTTGTAGACATCTGCCAGGAAGCTATGTTTCCATACTTGTTTTGCATATTTACAATCCCACAAGGAATGCATAGTATCCTCTCTTGGAGCACCACATCTAAAGCAACTGTCATCCACCTTCATATGTCGATGTTTCAAGTTGGAAGTACAAGGGAGAAAATTGTTGAAAGCACGCCATAGAAAAATCTTAATTTTTGATGCAACATTGATCTTCCACATTTTATCCCACACAGTCGTAACTTTATTGAGGCCACCACTGCCCCCAGGACTGCCAGCTTCTTTGTTTTTTAGTTCCATTGCAAGCCACACACTAGATTTTACACTATAGCACCTAAACTATTGAATCTTGATGCCTTGCACCCATCAACAGAATGGAGAGAATCGTTTCCACTTTATGAGGAAGGAAAAGGGATTCAATCAATGGCACATTCCACATTCCATGCTGATCAAATAAGTCACTAACCTTCAAGTTTGGATTGCCTGATCGAGGACTAACCACTTGAAAATTCCAAGTGAGTGTTTGAGCCCGACCCAATTTCTGTACCTAGCAACAGTAAAATCGTCAACGCCGTTAACTTTTTAAGGATATATTCATCCTTTCAGTATTCATCTTCTCCAAAATATAAAAAAAAAACTTGGCATCTTCTACATCTAACTGGTTCGTTTCTCTCTCTCTCTCTCTGCGTTTGGAAGAGGTATTTCCCATGAAACTCATCCAATGGCCTCATCATAATTCCACAAAATCTCATATGTATCAACAACTAAAATACCACAATCAAGAATTCTAATAACTTCCCGAAGCAACACACAAACCCATTACCCATTTAACAGACAAACTCTTCCAAAACCCATTACACAAACACAAACTCTTCCAGAACCCATTACACAAACACTTCCGGAACCCATTACGATAATTAAGCTAATCCTCTATCTTCAGCTCTCTAATTCACTCTTCGTTTGATTTCTGCGACATCGCACCTCAATCAACCATTCTCTTAGCTTTCTATTGAAATCTCAATCACCATCTTTCTCGACTTTTCTTGTGTTGTTTTTCAATGGTAGCAGCTGAAAGAATCGAGCGACAATGGGGATCATTAAAAGGATCAAAGAAATTAAGGCTGAAATGGCTCAGAGTTAGAAAACCAAAGCCACAGGTTCTTCCCCCTTTGTCAGAACTTCTCCTCAAGGACCAAGTGTTTGTGGGTGTCTAGTGGAAAGGATTAGGTGTACTGAGCGGATTGGGTCGTTTGTGATTGTGAGGTGTTGGCTTCAGCAAAGAACATGGAAGAAGAATTGACTGCTGTGGGGATTAGAGAATGGGTGACCGTTTCAAACACACTCAAACACACCGGAACCGTCGTTCGAAGTCGGAACCAAATTCAATTTCAAGTATACAGAGAGGTAGAGCTCGACGAACTGACCAACTTTCATACCTGACTTGAAATCGAAGGTCGTCGGAAAAGATGGAAACTCGCCGAAAAAGTCAAAATCTTATTTCATTCGATTCTCTCTCTAGGAAGCTTTTCTGAAGAAACCGAGACCACAAGCACGAAGGGAACATCAAGACGAAACCATCCATACCGGTGAGATGCCTCGATTTGGCCGGAATCGGAAATAGCTTCCTAATCTTGGCCTTCACACTTGCTCCTCCTCCGACTTGCTTCGCATGCTATTGATTATAAACCCCCGCTCTACATCAAAATCAATTTCTCGTCCTTCTTTCTTTCTTCCTCTAAAGAAAGTGAATCAATCAATCAAGAATGAGAGAGAAGAATCCGAAAACAGATGAAAGCAGAGGGTTAACTCCAAAAAAAAAAAAAGTTTCAGAAGTACCGCTTTTACCCGTGAAAAGTTAACGGCGTTGACGATTTTACTGTTGCTAGGTACGGAAATTGGGTCGAGCTCAAACACTCAGGTACCATTTTGATATTTTTTGAAGTATAAGTATGAAAATTAATAGTCTGGAAAAGTTCAGACACTGTTTGGACGATTTTCCCCACTAGAAAATTGTGCTATTGCTTGCTTCCCTGCCAAGAGATATGGTGAAATGAGCAATGTCGCTGCCTCAATTACTTGAAGGCATTCGTGTCAAGGTTATGAAGATGTTTTGTGAAAGGAAGATTGAATCTTCTACTTGGAAGAATGTGCTATGTCCTAAGTTTGAGAAAAAATTATCGAAGAGGATAGAAATGGGGAGAAATTGGAGAGTTAGCCAATCTAATAATGATATTTTTGAAGTTTGTATGGAGGATAGCACCGTCATGGTGAACTTTGCTGAGAGGGAGTGCTTGGTGGCAATTTAGGTGTTTCCCATGTTCTCATGCAGTTCAAGTAATGCAGAAGGCGAACCACATCCCTTACCATTACATTAAAGATTACTGGAAGACCACATCCTTTAGAAGTGCGCATGATCTTTCTATTTCTCCAGTCCCGGATCTTGATAAGCTTGATCCTAGTAGTTTTGGTGGGCTTTACAGCCTCCCAAGACTTGAAAACATCCCAGAAGACCACGGAGAAGGAGGATCAAGTTGTTTGGGGAAGAGTCCAGACCAGTGAGATGCACACGGTGTGATCAACTTGACCACCATAACCACAGGTTATGCAATGTGGCTATCGAAGTAGTAGCATATTTAGTAGTAGCATTAGCATATTCAACAGTAACAGTAGCATATGGCATTACATTCAATCTTAATAGATCTCTGAAACTTTTTTTATCATATATGTTTAAACTCCAATTTTATATTGTAGCAGTGCCTTAGATTAACTTTTTGAGCTCTTGAGAAGTTTTTATGTCATGAGGAACTGAGTATTGTAGGGATAAATGGTCATGTATGACTGTTTTCAAGCAGTAGCATATTCAACAGTAGCAGATGACATTGTTTCGTTGTAGCAAATTAAAAATTTTCAAAATTTATAGGAAAAAGTTTAATTTCAGTGATTGATATTTTTTATATTTCTTTGGTTTCCAGCAATGAAGTATCAGTTTATTTTATTTTATTTTGTTCAATGTTTCAGTTTTGTAGTAGCAGCTATATAGTCCTTCTGGTTTTAATGATTTATGTGTTCTTTGTACCAGAGTTGTGTATGTTTTATCTTTTCAGTGTAGTAGCAGGATCTTTTCGGTGCAGCGGCATGCTGCAATTCTTATGTTCAATATTTTTCATTTTTGTGTTTATAGTCGTGGCTTTTTTCTTTCGTGTTTAGTTTTGGTAGTATTAAAGTATCATTTTTTAAAGTTGTTTTTGTTTTCATATGGTGTAGTAGCAGAATTGTTTTAGTGTAGTAGCAGGGCATTTTGGCGGTGCAGCGACACGCTGCCTTTTATTTATTTATTATTATTATTATTATTTTTTATGTTCAATCTTTTACATTTAATTACTTTTAGTTTTGCAAAGCAAAACATTATTCCTCCTCTTAACCGTGAAACTTAATTTTCATTCATATTTGTTATATGAAATAACAGTATGTAGCAATAGCACTATTCCACTTAAGCATAAAATTGTTGATTGTACTAAAATGATTGTTTATGGTATTCGAACTAAAAATTGTTGAGTCTGCTTTTGTGGTCCTTGTTATCTGTTATGTTTTGACATAATCTCCAAAACATTACATGATTCATCAAATTAACAATTTATTTCGACTGTCAAAGTGAAAAATATATGAAAATGCTACAACTAATTATATAAGTAGTACTAGCATCATAGAACATTGAACAATATTAGACAATTCAGATTCACAGATAGTCATATGTTCACATACTTAATCAAATTACATAATACCGAAATCCCGTAAGATTGATGCACCAAAAATACACTACTAATATGTTTGTGAAGTCATTTAATTGCCATTCTTCCTCTGTTTCTTTGATGGTTTCTACACCTCGAAACCTTTCGGTCAGTTCTTCATTTGATCCTCTTTATCGCCGAATGTGTCCTTGGTCCAGTGACAAATTCATTCCCAGCCCCACTCAATCTAGTCTCAGTAGCAGCTTCATCGCCCTCTTCATTCCCAGCAACACCTTCTTTATCCCTAGCTTCACACTTTTGAGTCTTAGTAGCAGCTTCACCTTCTTCATTCTCAACCCCACTCAATCTAGTCTCAATAACAGCTTCATCGCCCTCTTCATTCTCACATAAGGTGATCAAGATTCGAAAATATTTTATTTAGGTTTGTGTATATTTTGGGTCTTGTGCGACTTGCTTAATGTTTTGGTCTTTGTATCGGTGGTCATAGATGGTGATTAATATTGGGAAATCTTTTATTAGATTTGGGTAACATATATTTTTGAGTCCTGCATGACTTCTTTAAATGTTTTGGTCTTTGTGTTGGGGGTCTGAAGATCGGGGGTCAAGGCATGTTATTGGGAAAGAAGCCTTTGGCCGGGTGATTGGATACGATCAGTTAGAGCTCTAATCTCTCTGCCATTGTATCTTATGGGGGTAACAGTCGAGGTTACTTGGGACTCATGAGTACGGGTTTTCTTAAAAGAGTCTCGAGAGTATTCTTTCTTTTATTGTCCACGAGGGACTTGGGCTTTTCATATTTTAATTGTCGAGATTTCAATTAATACGATTTTGTCCCAGAGTGACACGTGTTTTTCCTTCTGAGTAAAGGATGGGAAGTTTTGAAAGAATCAAGGCATGAGTTGCTTCCTTAAGTGAATTAGTGGATTTCTCGCGATTTGTGTGAGTTGTTTCCTTAAGTTGAATGGGTGAATTTCTCGTGATTTGTGTGAGTTGTTTCGATTGATGTATTTGAGTTTACTCATACAAGATTTCATAAGCTTACTGAGTTTGTTGTTTCATCCCGGTGCACTATTCGGTGGTGTAAGGGTTAATCCTGCAGGTCAGGGTAATTGCGGGCGAAACTGAGATCTAGTTGTGACCGCTGTACGGGTAGGAATCTAATTTTGTGGTTTAGCTGTTGTTAAGACTTCCGCTATGTAGTGAGCTGTGAGGAGCATTTACTTATTATTTTGTTATGCAACTTAATTCATAAACTTATTTAATATAATATATGACTCTACGGAGCGAGTCAATATTGACATTGTGTGTTCAAGGCATAAGTATGTACTTGGTTTAAAAGGAAATTTTTTAGGTATTTTATATTGATGGCTAAACCATCATATCCGGTATAATTGTAAGAATATCTTGACTTTTAATTATATTTTAAAATCGGAGCGTGACATTCGCCACTTTCCTCTCTTTCTTTCGCTTCTGTTTTGGCTATTTTCGTCTAGCTTTTCTTCTCACTGGTTTTGTTCGATTATTACTTGTGCCATCACCCTTTCCCACTTCTACACGGTAGCATAAAGCGTTATTTCTCAAACTGTAGAACAAATGTGTTCAATTCAAAAGTACTCCATTACCACAATCCAACCATCAACACAAAAAGACATCTACAGCTTTAGCTTCATCAACATCAAACTACCATTTTACTAACATCAAAGTTGCCAAAAATAAGAGAACATCGAAACAAATTTCAGATCTCATTTTACATCATGCACAACAATTGAAAACATAAGTGCTTAAATGTAAGACAGTGCTACTCCAATTTATGAGCATAATACACTTAGTTAAACAAGATTGGGTTATCACACTTTCAGAAGAAAAATTAAATAAAAAAAATGAAGAACAAAAAATAACCTAAGTTTTAATAATCAAATTTCATCGAAATTGGGTAGTATCATAGTATAGATTACTCGCTAACAATAATTCTAAATGCAATCTTACAGTCAACAATCCTCTGCAACAAATGTTTCACAACATCAATGTCAAAACAACATCATCACAAATTTCACAACGTCAACATTAACAAATACCTCTTGATTTTTGGCTATCTTTGTTCCTGTTTGAGCATTGATAGTTTCCCTCATTTCAACTGCTACTGCCTCCAAATCAAGAATGAATAAATCAAAGGATCAATCATGTATTAGGTTGCTACTGCAATATTAACAAAAAAACTAGCTCTATTTAAACACTTTGCTATTGGTTTCACATGGAATTGATGACAAAATTTTCAAAATCAAAAAAATCTTATAGTTGCTTTCGCTGGATAGCAAAACCTTGAGAAAAGTTTTTTCACACAAGCTGTTATTGATTCAAAGATGAAAACCTGTAGTTTTGAGGTCATACTTTTAACAGTTCGCAACTGATTTTTCATGAAATTGAAGCAAAAACAATGAACGACGTTCAAAATCTAACCAAACTTACCGATTGTTTTGCTGGAAATCAAGATGTTGACGTCATTTCTTGTGTCAGTTTTCGTCGAATTTGACTTCTGCTACTAATTTGAATTTGACTGTTTCGAAATTGTAGGGTTTCGGATTTGGGAATGAAACACTCTGCTATTGTTTTGGGGTTTCTGATTTAATAAATGCCCGCATTTTGGGTATTTGATTCACCCAATGGCATGCATGTAAATTTTTCATCAAATTGAGTTTTTTGGTCATTTTCCATTAAAATTCGGAGGCAGGACTGCTCCATTTGGTTTTTGGGCTTAGTCTCATGTCCTTATTTGCACAAATCTATTTATAAGTGGCTTTTTTTGTGTTTACATCTTTAGTCAAGTGCTACTGTGTAATTTTTCAATTTTTCAATAAGTGTTTGACTATTGCTATAATGAATGAGCTAAGTGATATTGCAATGTCAGCAAATATCCCAGGGCGTACTATAGGTACGCATTGTATTATATTTTCTATAATTAGAGAATAAATTGTCACGCCTCGAATTTGCAATAAATAAATTCAAAATCCGAAACGCGATAACTTAACAAGCACAAGAAAAACACATATAAATTTTTTCATTTAAATTAAGCAACTAAACAAACTGAGCTCACAATGTCAATATCGACTCGTTCTTTAGAGTCACATATTATATTACAGATAGTTTACAAATTAAACTGAATGACAATTCAATAAGTAAACACACCCACCACAACTCACTACACAGCGGAAGACTTAAAACTAAGAGTACCATTCGACGTCCGCGCTACCCAACATATACCTCAGCTTCGACGACGATTAATCGATATTCTAACCTCCACAAAAACCCCTACACCATAGAATAGTGCACCGGGATTGTAAACAACAAACCCGGTAAGCTTTTTAAGCCCGTATGAGTAAACTTAATTAAAGTGACTCACGTCACGCATGGTTATAATTTCTCAATTCGTGAGATGAATTAAAGCAACAATATTTAGTTCCACAAAACACAACCAAACATCAAGTTCATATCATATCATATCATATCATGCTTACGTAAGTTAACTCATATCAAAATCAACATGCTCTAACTCTCGACCCATGCATCCAATTTCACAATACTTCAACTAAACAATTAAACTCAATTATGTTTTAAACATTTTAAAACACAACGAACTACAAAATCAACCTTTATTTGTCTCAACAAAAGTAGTTGTCACCATAGTGACGTTTCAAATCATTTTCCATCTCAACAACAAATCTACGAAAATCACACTTACCTCCCCTCAACATAAAGCATTTGTCGAAACGATGACCTCACAACTCATTTCATAACTCACTACAAATCTCAAACCACAACCGCACTTACAATTGAATTAAGTAAAATCAGTAATCCCTGCATAGAAACTTAGTTCAGGAATTTACATTAAAAACAAACAATAGAAATCATATAAATCCCTGCATAGAGTTTAGTTCAGGAATTTACATTAAAACAAACAATTCAAAAAGCGGTAATCCCTGTATATAACTTAGTTCAGGAGATTACATTTTCACACCAGAGTCGATGATCACCCATCAACTCCAAATAAATCATCTCACAACATGACTCGTTTTCAAAACTCGACATCCTTACCCCTTAAGGTAACATACATCACAAAAGTGATAAAAAATCATATTATCCCAACTCACCCATATGAAAATCAAGTCCCTCTTGGACAATAAAAGAAAGAACCCACACGACACTCTCAATTAAAAACATGTATTCAAAGGCTTCATGTAACCCTCGTGTTACTCCCCTGAAATACAAATAAAGACGTATATTCAAAGGCTTCATGTAACCCTCGTGTTACTCCCCTGAATATACAATGGCAGACAGACTAGAGCTCTAACTGAATTGAAGCCTGTCACCTCGGTCGAGGTTCAAACCTACGATAATGATTGCCTCTGTCACTACTTGTGACCCGGATCCGTAGACCCGAAAACATTTAAAGTCCCACGTGACTCAAAACTTTACCGAACTCGACTACTCATTCAACACAATAAGCAACAGTTCAAAACGATATTCTGAATAAATCACAATTCACTCATATCACAAAATCATCTTTTATTTCCCAAACCATATATTTTCCTCAACATCACATTGCACAACAATAGTAAACTACACACTCAATTCCACCAAGATATATATTTCACGTAAATATATATATATACGTAGTCATCCACTCAGGGATGCCACTAATACCAACTATAGTTTTAAAAATTATACTTCTCGAAAATCATTTTATATCAAAACATTGTTTTAACTTACCCATGAACTGTTGTCGATCAAGTTCATATATTTTAAAACAAATAATTTGTTTCGATAAATACGATTTTTCATGCTAACAATTAAATATACTAAATTAAAACATAACTACTTTATCAACCGAAACACCGTGAGATGTACTCACCTCTAACTCCTGCTGCGTCTTCTCACAAACCAAGACAAGCACAAAATCATCCATACTCCGCTCACATAATTCCGTCAATCACCTAATCACATCAAGGTCACACTCAATACAACACAAAGCACACAATTCACAAAACACAATTATACGACGATCCAACAGTCAGATCCTCATTCAAGACCATCCAACATCTTCGGAACACTTCTACGATCAATAAAACAAAACTACAAGTCAATCGAACGGCCGAATCCTCACGGACCGAAAACCGATCGAATCGAAATCACAAAAACCCTAACATGCTCATACGATCTCCAAAAATTACGTATTGTATATCGAAATGCTCGTATCGACGAGTAGATTGAAATCAGGAATAGAAACTATCCCTGAGGTGGCTGGAAACCACCGGAAAACACCACCACAGGGGCACCGCCGCCCATCCAAAGTCAAAATTTGACAAAACTCACAACATGAAAGTTCTTCATTTCGACTCCAATTTCACTTTTCATAACTACACCAAAGTCAGATGATAAGCCAAAAGATCGAATTTTACCTTGGAAGTCGACAGATCCGATGAACCCTAGTTTCAAAAACTTCAGAATTCGATCTCCACAGATCAAATTGTTGCAAGCCGTTTTGTGGAGAGTATCTACATCCTCTGGGCTTCAAAAGCCCCCAAGGATCACAGGCTATGGTGGCCGGAAACGTGATCTCCGATCTGGGCGATTTGCAGCTCCATCTTGCGACTTCTCGGCCTTGTAGCGTCATGCACAGGTCTACCCACACAGTGAAACTTCACATGGTGCTAGATGGGAGTGAGGCGAAGAAATAGGGACAAAAAACACTGTCTATGGTGGCCGGACGGCGGAGAACGAAGCCGCCGAAGTTGGCTGGGCGGAACTGGGCTCGGGACCGAAGAGAGAGAAAAGTTTCCCTTTTTGGAAACTTCTGATTTTTTATGATATTTTCAGATTTTTTTGCTATTTAACCAAAATGGAAACTTTTTCCGAAGGCCATAACTTCTTCATACGAACTCCGATTTCCGCGTTCCTCATGTCCACGAACTCATATCGACGCGCTCTACGATTTTCGTGGAGGAAGTTTTCACAGAATTTAAACGTATAAAAAGTCAAACTTCGTAACCCCCTAAAACGTGCATTTCGAATAATTATTCGTCCAAAAATAATTCAACTCCACCCTCGGACCACGAGTCGTACAAATGAGCACTTATTAATTCCAAGAAATTAGTAATGATTTTTCAGGGTATTACATAAATGATGTGATTAATTTTGTATTAAAGGTCCAAAAAGAGAAGTGCAACGAAAGACAAGACAACTGAATTCTAAGAATGTTGTCACGCCCCGAATTTGGGATAAAGAAATTCAAAATCCGAAACGAGATGACTCAATCAAATGCCCAGAAAAACAAAGAAATTTTTCAATTTAATCTAAGCAATAAAACAACTGAGCCCACAAATGTCAATACCGACTTGTTCTCTAGAGTCACATATTACATCACCACGTATTTACATAAACTCGAAAGAATCAAAGTAAATGTAAACGCTCACCAGAAGCACACTATAAACAGCAGTAAATAAAATAAACAAAATACGTTCTAAACCTAATACTGCTACAACAACAAGCTGCGGCCTCAACCCTGGTTACTCTGACCTGCAGGAAAAACCCTTACACCATGAAATAGTGCACGGGCTTGCAACAGCAAACCCGGTAAGCTTTTTAAGGTCGTATGAGTAAACTCAAATAAAAAGACTCAAACGCATGATTATAATTTCCCAACTCATGGGGAAAATCAAATCAACAACAATTAACTCCACAAAATACAACCGAACTTACAATCACACAAGGTAAAAATTAGTAATCCCTGCATAGAAAATTAGTTTAGGAGATTACATTAAAATCAAACAATAGAAATCATAGTAATCCCTGCATATAGTTTAGTTCAGGAGACTACATTAAATGCAAACAATAGAAATGGAAAAGGAAAATAAATAAGGAAATCAAACGACTCACGCTGAAGCCATGAAATCACCCCTTTAACTCAGCTAAAACGATCACATAAAATGGTTCATTTTCAAACACGACATCCTTACCTCTTATGGATCACATACATCACTAAAGTGACAAAATCATATTACTGTAACTCACCCATTTAAATATGAAATCAAGTCCCTCCTCGGACAATTAAAAGAAAGAATACACCCCAAACTCTCTTTTAAAAACACGTACTCATGAGTCACAAGTAACCTACTTGTTACCCCCCATGACATACAATAGCAGACAGACTGGAGCTCTAACTGAATCGTAACCATACCTCGGCCAAGGGCATGGTTCCGATAACCCAACCTCGATCACTACTGTGACCCTCGATCCGTATACCAAAACATTTAAAAAGTCACTCAAGACTCAAAATGTTACATAACCTCACATGCTCTTCAAAAGAATATACTTGACTTCAACAAAATATTGTTTTCGAATCTCAACTCCAATCTCCAAAAACCATATAGAAATCAACATTCAAAATATTGATTTGTAAAAATCTTAAATAAGAAAAGTCAATAATATAATTATTTTCATCCCAACTCATTTATTTCCCTAGAAAATCAATTCACAACACATACTAATTCCACTTCATTTCACAATGGCACCAATATATATATTTCACATAAATATATATACGTAGTCATCCGCTTAGGAATGCTACTAATACCAACTATAATTCACAAATACAAAACCCGTAAAAATTATTTTTATAATAAAACCTTATTTTTACTTCCCCATGAACCGTATATGATCAAGTTCATATAATTTAAAACAAATATTTATTTCTGAAAACAATTTCACACTTTAACAATTAATTCTAAAAATAAAGTAACTCCGTTCATAAATAAACCTCGTGAGATTTACTCACCTTTAAATCTCGTTGCGTCTTCTCTTACAGCAGAGATAAAGTACACTTTGTCAATCACCTAAGTACACGAATCACAAAGCGATTAAAGATCGGATCCCTCAATTGAACTAAAACCCTGAAAGTAACACCAATCGAGGCAAAACTTTATCCGAGACCACCCAAAGTCTCCGGACTACTTCTACGATCGAAAAGACAAAACTTCAAGTTGATCGAACGGTTGGATCCTCACGGATCGAAAACCAAGATAATCAAAATTATAGAAAAACCCTAACATTTCAAACGATCTCCAAATGCTACAAATCATATATCAAAACGTTCATATAGATGAGTAGATGATAATATGACAAACATTTGCCCCGAAAGGAGGCCGGACGCGCCACCACGCGCCGCCACTCCGACTTCCATTCCATGCTAATCCAACTGTACATAATGTAGAGCACAATAAGAGGATCAAACTTTATACCTGGAGCTAAGGTCGATTTGGCCTTGATCAGCCGAGATCAAGCTCGAAAGCTAGATCGGCGATTTTCGCCGTTGAGCTTCAATTCCAGATTCTGGTCAAACCACGACGAATCGTGTTGCAAGGCCGGTATGGATGTGACCAGAAGGAGGAGAGTTTCAAAACCATGTATGGTTCGAGCCCTATCATCGCAGGAAAAAGGCCGGCGCCTCCACTTTTCAGGCCTTGCTGCGCCGCGAAAGATGGTTGTTGAGGTGAGTGAGTGGTTGGGGTCGCTAGAGGAGAGAGAGAGAGAGGAAGAGAACCGCGATCGGAGGACGCCAGACAGCGTTAGAATCAACGGATCTTGTTTCGTGGATCCGGGTCGGGTCGGCGGCGGAAAAGGGAGAGAAAATTAGGGTTTCCGGTTTCCAAAAATGGAAATCTGATTTTCTGAAAATGATTTTAGAAAAATTGGTATTTATAGCAAATTTCCAAAAATAGTAAGTTTTTCCACTGACTATAACTTTTTCATACGAACTCTGATTTTTGCATTTCACATGTCCACGAACTCGTATCGATGTGTTCTACGACTTTCATGAAAGAAGTTTCCGGAGAAACCCCATAAATAAACAATCAACCTTTTGACCCCTTGAAAATAAAACGTTTCGAGTGATTATTCATCCGAAATATTTCCACATCATCCTCAAACTACGTACTCATACCAATAACCACCTAATAAAGTTTGAAAAATCCTCGAAAAATAATAACGAATTTCCGGAGTATTACAAATGTGCATTCCCAGCTTAATGCCAAAGTACCCATCATTTTGATACAACATAATGGAAGACCCACAGTTCCATATACAGAATTGTTCGTGACTGATATTAGCTTAATAGTTAGGAACGCTGCACCTATGAGTGTGGAAAAATGGAATGACATTGAATCAGCTGATGTTACTAAGATGATTAAAAGAATAACTATGAGTGATAATTTGTTATTTCTTCAAAGTTTTACATTTTTATATTAATAAAATATTTTCTTTGACATGAGTTTACTAATATATAGAGCAAGTTCAACATTAACATGTCTTTCCTTTGAGACAAAAGATTTGTAAACAGATGTGTATGGCAGTAATTTTTAACTTCTATTATAAGCTAAAGAAGTATTTTGAGAAATTCTAGTGTCACGCCCCTGATTTTTAACACAAATAAAAATCGATATATAATCACATAATTATACATGCGTGAACGTTCCGTCATCAATACAAAATACCTGAAAACTTTTTCCCTTTAAACTAAATACATATTGATGCTCTGAACCCACAATGTCAATATACACTCGCTCCAAAGAGTTATATATTACACAAGCTTACGAATTAAATTGTCAACAACAAGATAAAACGTAAATGCTCCTCATAGCTTACTACATAGCGGAAGTCATAACAATGACAAAGCCAACCAAATTTGCTTCCTACCTGTTCTGCTGCCAACAAGCTACCTCAGCTTCAGCCACGATTACCCTGACCTGCAGGATTAACCCCTACACCGTTTGAATAGTATACCGGGTTGTCACACAACAAACCCGGTAAGCTTTTGCAAGTCCGTATGAGTAACTCAAAACAAACACCATACAACTCACACCAAAACGAGGAAATCGAGAATAAGGAAAACACACCATGCTTCCCAAAACAATATTCCTTTCCCAAAAGAAACAACGAAAGTCACACCGTGACAAAATCATATAAATCGTTAACCTAACAATTCAAATATGATAAATCGGTCCAACCTAGATAAAACAACAACTCAGTCCAACCTGGACAAAACACATCAAATTGGTCCAACCTGGACAAAACACATATCAACCATATCTATCGTTAACCTAACAAATAGAATATGATTCTTAGTCCAACCTGGACAAATTACATACCTAGGAGTCATAAGTAACCTACTTAGATCCATGAGGTACCATGGCAGACAGACTAGCACTCTAAGCTGATCATAACCACTCGCCCGGCCAACTGCGTGATTCTCTATTTCTTGCCTTGGTCACTATCAGCGACCTGTCACCATCTGTGACATATTATCTTCAGAACCCATCTAATCTAGGAATCAACCATTGGTCACCATCTGCGACCTGTCACCATCTGTGACATATGGTTTTTCAGACCCCATCTGGTCTCAAAATCAAACGTTAAGTAAGTCGCACCTGACCTAAAAACATTACAAACATCTAGATTCGGCTTTCCCCATCCCTGCTCACCATCTGTGACACTTGGTACAAGGACCAATACACTTACAATAAGTCACGCTTGACTCGAAATTGTAACATCAAACTCAATACTTTTCAAACAATAGAAAACATCTTTTTCCACAATATTGTTTCCTGAAAAGTCGCCTTCAACAATAATATGAACACAACCATGCATATTATTCATCACACATTACTCACAAGAATATATATATATATATCACGTAAATATATATATATACATAGTCATTCACTCAGGAATGCCTACTAATATCAACTATAGTTTGCAATTAAATCAATAACGCCAAAACAATAATGGTAACTCCGTTCGTAAATGAACCTTGTGAGATTACTCACCTCGAAACTCCCGCTGCGTCTTCAATCTAGAACAAAGCAGCCAATCCGCCAAATAACCGTCCAAAATACTTCATCAAGTACCTAAGGAAGTACAACTCTGATTCAGTCAACAAATCACAATGAATAACGTTCGAAACCCTAAATCGAACCAAAATTCCCAAAGTGGCGCCAATCGAGGCAAAACCACATCCGAGACCTCCCAAAGTCTCCGGAATACGTTCACGATCGCTATGACCAAACCACAAGTCGATCGGACGCTCGAATCTCCACGGATCGAATAAATCCACCGGTATGAAACGGTAAAAATCATAACAAATCCATACGAACTCCAAAATTTGCTTTTTATATATTGAAACGCTCGTATCAACGAGTAGAACATATATAATACCAGAAATAGTTCCCAATATGGCCAGAACGTCGCCAGAATGCCGCCACAGGCTGTGGCGCACAGCCGCCGGCCAAAACTCAATATTTCACAAAACTTCCAACATCAAAGAGATTCATCTAAGCATGCTTGTGAATTTTCATAACTAGCTCGAAGTCAGAAAACAAGCATAAAGGGTCGAAAACTACCTCACAAGTCGTGGATCACTATTCACTCCGAGTTGAACCAACGTCCACGTAAATCGATCCAAACAACCACCACAGATAAATCAAGGAGGCTGCTCTGAGCTCAACCAAGAAGACTTGAAGCCTCGCCGACGTCGGAGATCGGATTTCCGGTCGGGTCCGAAAACCTCAAGGTTCACTGACTTCCAGCGCCTCACACAGTGAGAATCGACGCTAGAGATCAATACCACAGGGAGGAGCGCACGGAGGAGGCGAACTGATCTGGGCTCGTCTGGTGGTCTGCCGTCGCCGAAGATCGCCGGAAAATCTGGGTTGGGTCACCGGGTTCGGGTCGGTTTCAGACGCAAAACTCAGATATTGAATGTGCAGCCGAGAGAGAAGAGAGAGAAAAGAGAAACCTTCTGGAAAAGGAAATGGAATTTATGAAATAATTTCTGGAAATCCTCTATTTATACCAAAATGGAAACTTCTTCCAATGGCCATAACTTCCTCAAATGAACTCCGATTGACGCGTTCCACATATCCACGAACTCGTATCGACACGCTCTACAACTTTCGTGAAGGAAGTTTTCGGAGAATCTCAACATATCAAAAGTCAACCTTAGCGCCACCCCTAAAGTCATATTCTTCAACTTATAATTCGTCCGAAACACTTCCACTCCATCCACGAGCCACGAAATCGTCCAATAACCACAAATTAGATTCCGGAAAATCCTCGGAAAATAAATACGAATTTCCGGGGCATCACATTTAGACAGTGGATGAAGCACGAGAAAAACAAGCCTAAAGCAGTTTAAACTCAAGTAGAATGGGATTTTCTCTATACTCGTTTTTCTAGTGTAGAGTTAAAGGTATCATTTGTTGGTGTTTTTCTTTTTCTTTTTTCTAATGACAACTTGATATGTTTGTAGATTGTACACCAATTTATTCATATATTTTTCTTAGCTTTGATTAATAAGATAAATTGAAGGGATGTATCCAAAAATAATCATTTGATTTGTCATACTTTTTTTATCAATTCACAGAATGCTAACAAGAAGTTGTATTTGATATATCACCACAATGCTTTGTCGTAGTATTTCATATCCCATGAAGAGTATTTCATATCCCATGAAGATGAGATTGTAAGATCTCAGGAACTAAAGGAGTATGCCGAAACATTTGAGGAATTGAAGAAGGATGTCAAAAGAATTCAAGAATCAATAGTATTGCTTGAATCCACTGAAAAAGATGAAGAAGTACAAGAAACATCATCCAAAGATGTTCCAGAATAAGACACCGAAATAGTGCTCCCATTTGAATCCCTGACCCAAATATCAACAGAATTCAAAATGATATAAAATCAAACCTACACTTAAACATCAGTTTTACATTCATATTACTTGATAACACACAACTTTTATATCACGGGAAAGAATACCTCAAGTCGAATGAACCAAGTTTCAAATGCTTAAAACCCCTACAAACCTCCCTCACAATATCATCGAATGTATGCTTCATATCAAGAAAGAAGATGATTGTCCCAGACATATACATACACCTCGTGTAAGGTTCTGCATCCGTGGCTAAGTTACTATACTTTCACATTAGAAGAAGAACAATCAGCTTCTATTTTCAATATCAATGAAAACACAAAAGCTATTGGAATCAAATTGAAAAAAATACTTTCTCCTCTAGAAATTATTCCCTCTCCTCTATAAATTGATTCGTAACTCCGATTCAGGATCCACGAAAAGTTACGGATTCATCTTAATGCCCTCTTTCTATCAATGAGTTTGACTTAGATCAAGTGATTATTTCTAGAAGGCTCGTATTAGGAGGTTCGGTTTACGATCGACATTTTGGGAGGCAATTCATGAGTGGGTCGTTGTGTAATATGTTTGAAATATTACTCTTTTTTTGTAAAAATGGTGAAAAAGCATGATTTTAGTTATTTTACGAATTATCTCTCTAGTGAAATATGTGGAGTGACATGCTAAAAGTAGCACACAATTTAACCCTACAAAATGTAGTTGCCAGTATAGAATAAGTTGGGATCGATCAAGCCTGGGATTGAGTGTACACCTGTAATTGCATAAACAAATAAAGAATCAATAAAAAGTATAAAGTACTATTGACAAAAATAAACAAAGTTCATGAGATCGAAATTAGGGGTGTTTTAGGCCGGATTATAAAATTAAAAATAAAAATAAATAAAAATAAATACTTAAAATACATATACAAGGGTGGAACGCAAGGAACAAAGATCAAAACCACAGTCATATGCACGAAATCCAATTACAAATTCTATAGTTGATTTTCTATGTCATGAGAAAGAAGTTGACCATGTGAAACGTTAATAAGCAAACGATTTCCCATATTTTACTTTCCTTGAATATTTAATCTAAGTGAAAGCACCTAAATTAAACCTATTGAACATGCAATCATAGTTTAGAAAGCTAGCTAATCAAGAACACATTCAACGCATGAAGAACAAAGAAATGATGTCAACCAAAATGCACAACCTAGTATGAAAAAGTTCATCTATTTGCAATCCTCCTGAATTGATTTCAACTTTTGTCCAAAGCCTTTACTACTTATGAAATAGGTTCACAAAATTATTAGGTGAATTGTTTACCTAAATCTAGCTCCAATTACATGCATATATCCTAAGTTGGCCACCAAAGAACACATACATATAATAGTTTTCTATAATCCAAAATCAATTAAGTAATCTCAGATAAGCAACATAGAAATCACAACTTTATTTCAAAACATATAAACGGGCTTTAAAATTTACCCTTAACGTTATTTGTTAACTAGAATTCATAGTTTATGAAATCAAACCAAGGAAAACATAAGAGTTTACAAAGAAAAAGATGAGATACACCGTGAAAGATGAATGACAAAGCCTTTAGACGAAGAACTTGAAGATCCTTGAAAGCAAGCAATCTTCTAGGGATGACACAAGGGTGGATGGCGGCTAGGATCTTGATATATTGCATGGCTTCTTCTCCTTCTTGGTTGATAACGCAGACTATGAAGCCTAGAGAATGGAATTATGAATTTGTGAGTGAAAAGAATGAAAGAATTGGTGAATGAAAACGTCCCAAGGATGCATCTATATATAGGGGATGGAAAACTTAGTCTCCAAGCCTTCTGGATCCTTCTTTTAATTTCTAGGAATTATCTGATTGATCCACACAGCTCCAACCAATCAAATAAATCCATGTCAGCTTTTTTGCGTTGTCCAACCAATAAGAAGCCTCCAAAATTAAGTAGATTTGCACCATGAGTCTTTAAAGGAGATAATATTGTTGAATTTATAAATATATTTTCTGATTTAATCTCCTAAAATTCGGCCAAATAGGGGTGTGAGCAACAAGCAACGTATCTAGACTTGATTCCATCCTTTCTGCATGTTGTAATCTCTTAAAACTCTCCAAGGATGATGCTAAACCCTTCTGGAAGCCTCTAGGACATCACATGTGCAATATTATCTTAAATATAAAGCATAAATTCAGCCATGGGCTTCCCGATGTGATTTGGGCCTCAAAACAGAAATTCCTGTTAAAAGTCCGATTCAAGCACGGCTTGACATTCCTGTACTAAATCGACCATAACTTCTTTTAGAAAAATGATATTGATAAGCTGTAAAAAGCTCTGGAAACTAGACATTCGAGGATTTCCATCAATATAAAGATCATCTTCTAGTTCTTTCTGAGCTGATGTAATGGACATTAGTCGAAGCTTGCTGTAATGGACAAATGGATAAATTTGATAGCTTAATAATGTCTGCATTCCTCAGGCTGCGTTTAAATGTGTACATGTCTCTTTTGTTTCTTATGCTTATAGTTCATGTGAATGAATCTTCTTGTTTCAGATCCTATGCTACCCACTTTGTTGATATCATTCGTTATAGTATGTGAGCTAATAAGGGTTAAAATACATGTTTTTGGATTTGTAGACCATTTTTGAGGTTCTATTTTTTCCTTTCCATTGTGAATTTTTGAACAGGTTTGTCAGGGGGTGTGTTGGTTTGAACTTTGAAGTTAAAACAAGACCAAAGTTGAAATCTTTGGTATTGTGTGTTAGTTCTTGAACTAAAAGATAATTGGGAGTTATAAAATGGCTGAATTCCTAGTAGTATATATGATCTGAGTGTTTGATTCTTTGATGAAAAGATTAAAGCTTCATAATGTAACTATTAACTATTTCTTCTTGCTTTGTCATTGGGGAAATGCTTGACCTGATGCTATCTATTTCTTCAATGAGAGCAGCACAGGAGTTCAGCTCAAGAATGTTTGATTCCATAAAGGTATTATGTTTCACAAAGCAGCATGGTTTCATGAATAAGCTTTGGAAGTTTCACTTGCACATTTCTTGATGCAAGTCTTTACTTTCCAATTGTGTTAGCTTCTATATCTGAAATACTTGTAGTTGTGATATATTGGTTATGATGATCCAGAAACTGTAGATTAATAGCTTGCTCGATTTCAAGTTCTAGATTTCACTTCTGTTCTGTGTAAGTGACAGTTTTCTCACATTCAATGTTAAATTGACAGTAGGAAAATGATAAGGAACTGGGTTTCTTTTTATTCATGTTTGAATGTAGCTTGGGAGCCATTTCAATTGGTAGTAGAGCACTCATTTAATAGCGCATGTAGAGCTGATGTAGGTTCATTTAGCACCTGGAAGCAAATTTAATTTAGCACCTGGAAGCAAATTATAGGTTCATTTAGCACCTGGAAGCAAATTTAATTTTCAAACTAGGATCAAAAGATCATTAGAAGATGACGCTCTATTTGCTACTCAATGTTCGTGGTGATTAACTCTTGTTTTGTTTCCTTTTTCCTATAACTGAGTTGGCCTTTTTTGTTATATATTTCATAAAAGTCATTCGTTGTTTCTTTCCATTTTGTGAATGTACAGATGGTTTCAACAATGATGAAGTCGATCTTTGATGAACAAACTAACAAGGCCTTAAGGAAATTGCAAAAGAATGCTCAAAAGAAGAATAAGCATCATGATATGGTTCGAGTTGAATGGGCAAATCATGTTATACAGTTCTAACTTTGGTTCTTTTTAAGGTAGATGAGTAGCACTTGGAACTGCTTTTGTGCATTTATATATAACTGATGGAAAGTGTTGATGAACTTAAATTATGCATGCAGTTGCTCTGTCTGGCTACTCTTTCTTTACCTTATAGGTTTTTGACTTGGTGCACTAGGTAAATGATCGAGATAAGATGGTTTTTTGGTTCTCTCGATCATAATGTAACTGTTGGCTAGGTTTAGAGTTGGAACTATGGATTGTATTTTGGATGATGTTGATGCAATTAATGAAACGTAGCCATCATTTTCAATGCTGATTTTAGTCCAATTTTATGGTTTTGATGATTGTAAATGACTGATGTTGAAATGGTTGAAAGGCAACAGATATATGCAGGTTTATGTTGTATCAAGAAAATACAGCACAATTTATGTTGTATCAAGAAAATAGAAACAAATGATCATCTATTGTTTCTACCAAGTTCAAACAACAGAAAAGTAGAGTTCAAAGAGCTCTCAGACAACAGAAATAGGTGGTTGATATGTTGTTTCTACCAAATTCAAACAACAGAAAAGTAGAGTTCAAACAGCTCTCAGACAACAGAAGTAGGTGATTGATATGTTGTTTCTACCACGTTCAAACAACAGAAAAGTAGAGTTCAAATGGCTCTCAGACAACAGAAGTAGGTGTTGATATGTTGTTTCTAAGCCATTCAAACGACAGAAACAACAAAAACTCCGTCATCTTACATTAACTACATCGACAGTTATTTTTTGAATCTGTTGATGAAGTGAATTTCCAACAACATTAATACGTAGTGGTATGATGTTTCAGACGACAGATAGACTCCGATTCTTCAATATTAGGTACTTCAGACGACAGAACTTAAACTGAATCTGTCGTCTGAGTAGCTTAGAAACGACGGAGAATATCTGTCGTCTGAATGGCTTAGAGACGGCAGCCACTTAGACAACAGATTTTTACTTCATCAGACGACAGATCATATCTGTCGTCTGAAGCATTTTTTGGCATAGTGATCTGCATTATTCCCATTATTATTATGTCCAGCATCATTATCATTTTCATCATGATGTACATTATCAACACCCTCATTGTAATTCCCATTCTCTCCAGTATCATCAACCAATTCCTCTCTATCAGTGTGTTCTTCATTTACTAAATGTTCACCTAAGCCTTCTAATTCTCTAGTAATGAACCTATCAAGACTTCTCCTTAAAGATTTAATTAACTCTGCGTCTTTCTTTCTTTTAAGAGGCATTCTTCTAAGTTTTCTTTCACACAACATTCCTAGACAATTCAAGCAAATAAATGTGAATGAGAGAACTTGATTCCCTCATATCAAAGTATTATCAGACTCTGAATTCCCTCACTTCTTGACAGCTTGACTTCTTTGATTACTTGGGATTTTTTAGTGCAATAGATCAATGAGAAATTGAGGATTGAAAAGAGATAAAGAGAATGAGGGAACACAGAAAACATGAAAGGATAAGAATATCTGTCGTCTAGTACTTTAGGGACCTATTTCATTAGATTTTATTATTATTATTATGAGTAAATTCAGTTTACTAGCCTGTATTTTACACCGAAAATCATGTCAGTCCCTAATATTTTAATTTCATCAACAAAATCCATATGTTTACTGATTTGATTAAGGACTAATTTCACTTTGCCTCGTCCAACTTAGAGTCGAAAATCATGTTAGTCCCTGATCTTTAAAATTCATCAAGAACACCCCTGTATCTCAAGATTCCTCTTCCGTGTCCAATCCCGAGGCCTCCATCCATTTCAGACATTAACTCATGACGTGGCACCGACACATGGCCCCACCTTTGGCTGCTGAAACTCAAAAGAAGGGGCACAATGGACATTTGAAGGACTTTCCCTCCAAATTTTATAATTATCCCAATGGTTTGATGAATCCAAAAAATCAGCATGCATCCACCAAAAAGGGTATGCCCAAAACCAAAAATTAAATGGGTATGCCAAAAACCTGGAAAATATCACATTTGTACCAAAATAAGATCTTCAATAGAAATGGAAATCATGTTCATAATTAGCACCCCTATAGATGCATAAATCTGTTTTACATCCAAACTACCCAAAAAATCTCAGTTTGGAAGAAGGTCCACAAAAGATTAGCCCTAATCATCTTTGCAAAAGATTAGAACTAGCAACCTTGTGACACTGCACAAGGTTGCACAAAAGTGGGCAATATGCATCTCTAATATCCTGACCTTAGATGCTAATCACATAATCTAATTCCTCTATTTTCCATCCTTTGCATTCTTCCTGATTCTGACAGATGACCATGTTGATCCAGTTGCAGAAGCAGTTGCTTTAACCTTGCTGGTTCCAGCAGCAGCTTTACTCTTGTTGGTTGCAACTCTAGCACTTAATGCATTTGTTGCTACCTTCTTTTCCTCCCTTTTTTTCTATAGTCTTTTTTTTTTCTTTATTTTCAAAAAGACGATCAAAGGATTTCACTCTTACCCCCATGGTGACTCGAACCTATGACTTCGTCATTAGGTAGTGGGTGCTCTAACCACTGAACTAACACCACTTAGTCATGAGCAGAAATAATTGTTCAGATAAGTAAACAATAGGACTAAATTTTGAGCAAAAATAGTAAATAAATGTACTCAACACAATCTCACTCTATTTCATTAACGGAAATAGAGTTTTTATTATGTTAAGTTCAGACCGATTCGAGATGAAAAGTATCCCTTAATTAAAATCCCTTGCTTCAAGGGAAGACCCTTTGATTCCAAATACAAAGACAAAAATCGAAAGGAGAGGAGTGTGTTTGTTTGATTTTGCGACTGCACCCAGAATGTTTGTCAGGCTACCTACGTACGCCAGAAGGGATCAAGCCACTCGTAGTTCAGATTTTGGGAAGGTTTGGATGCTTTGATGGATAAATGACCCACCAAAGAAATTTGGTTAAGTGTTTGAGTGACTTTAAGGTCATTTGGAGTTGGGGATTTGGATGACTTTTGTGGTCATATGGATTTGGTGAATTTGATCTGGAGAAAACCAGGGATTCGGTTAAGGTCGCGGTTGCATCCAGATTTAAATCCAGACTGCCTACTTACCCTGTGAAGGGATCAAACCTCACGTCTTGGAAAAGAGATTGAAACCCAAAAGACGACAAACTGTGGTAGACCGTAGACATCATCCCCAGACTTGATAAGCTTCATCTCCCTTGAAGATTATCTGTAGCGTGATCAGCATAAGATTGAGACTCTCTTCACGGTGGAGACCGACTCTTGTAGTTAGATTAGGAGAAGGAGAAATACAACAGAGGCGAGTATAAATGGGTTGGCTCAGATGCTTGGATCCCCACATTCGCTCTTCTTTACGCACTAGATTGGGTATCAGTTTACATTCCTCCCTTTTTATCCCATGATTTGGAAGCATTCATTCTGACCAATCTTTCTTGTTTCCTTCTTTGCAGAGGCCTTAACATCACACCCCCACTCGCAGAGTTCCTCGTGTGGAACCCAAAATTGGTGAGAAATCATCCTTTCAAACCAATTGAATTTACTGGGTATCGTACTGCACTCCAATTTATGCTTTATTTAAATATACCACTGATTGCTCCCTTTACTTTCAACCGATGTCCACCATGACTCAATTGCTTTGTCTGTTCTGCAATGTGCAGAGGTCATTTTGAATATTGATTCTTGCATGGTTTTCTCTTGATTGACAAAGAAACACGTAGCTAGCCTTTGCTTCTTAGTGTCTGCCCTTTGTTGTTTGAATTACATCCACACAAAAAAAAAAAAAAAAACAAAAAAAAAAAAAACTTGTTGCATATTTATTGAAGAGAAAAATTCAGGTACGGTCCCTAAACTATTCTGCCAAGGCCAAAATGATACCTGAACTCTCAAAAGTATCAATGTGATACCCAAAGTCTTATATTGGCATCAACGTGATACTTCCGTCAAAAATCACTAACATCTCCGTTTGTTTAGTGACGTGGCAAGCACGTGGGCCCCAAAGAAAAGAGCAAATACCAGAAACAACCCTCAGTTCAGTCAACCGTACCTTTGCCTCCCTATTTGACCGGTCCCACGCCTCTTCCCTCCATTTTTTTGCTGTTCCTTAACCGTTTTGCCTCCAAATTGAAGCAAAATGACTATACCTAATTTGACTCGATGTTGACCATTATAACAAACTCAATTCACCATCTATTTCCATGTCCATCAAGATCAGTATACATAAATTCAAATTGAACAAGCAACAACAAATATGAACATAAAAGCTAATTCAATCAATCACTTTAATATGAAAAAGATCATAAGAATTGAATCATCCATTGACAAATGACTCATACATAATTTATCCAGCAAAATGCATAAGCAACAAGTGCTTAATGTTGACTGATAGTTTAGCAAAAGGTAAGCGTTAAGCAATAACAAAAACCAATAGTTCAAATTGGATTAAAATGCTGCATATTCAGATGAAGCTTGGCTTGGTTGCATAGGCTCTGATGCTTTCCATTGAGCACTCCCAGCTGCCGGATTCTGGCTACTTTGAGTGGGAGGCTGCTGATTTGATTGTGATGTTGAGGCACCAACATTGGGACCCGAAATACTCTCCACAGTTTGCTTGATTTTCTTCCATGTTTTCCTAGACTTGATAACTTGGTCCTTGACGTTAGTAGACCCCTTTGGTGCAGCTGCTCTGTTGACCTACAAATGAATGAAAGAAAGGACCAAATTACTTACTTTGCCTCATTTCAACAACACAACCAACAATGCTGCAAGTTCAGTTGACGCACACAACCAATTACAACCAACCAATTTGACACAACCAACAGAACCAACCAATTTTAATACCAATTCACACAACCAAAACAACCAATTACAACCAACCAATTTGACACAACCAACAGAACCAACCAATTTTAATACCAATTTCACACAGGCAACACAACCAACCAATTTCAATACCAGTTGACACATATACCAATTTCAGACAACCATTGCAACATTTCAGTCAACAAAAACACCTAATTCACACAACCAAGTACTAGGCATGTGCATAAGCAGTTCAAACCACACAAACCTCATTTCTCTGCCTCTTGTTTGGAGTTGCTCCACTTGATGTTCCTTCTCCCTATTCCAATTAGTTGGTTGGATTAGTATAACAAAACATAACTTGTGAACATGAATTGGATGATAATAAGAAGAGAATGTTGATGAAAACAACTTATTGCTGCTGCCTTTTTGGCCTTTGTTATAGGACAACCCAATTTGTTGTGTCCTTGCTGGCCACATATTTTGCAGGACATCTTAATCCCAGCTTTAGAGAGTTTCCCTTCTTTAGGAGCAGGTGGTGGTGGATGATTTTCTTTCTCTCCTGGTTCTTTATGCCTCTTCATCTTAGGTCTTCCAGCTTGCTGCTTGTAAGGTGGAGGTGCAATGGGATAGTCAACAAGTTCCCAATCATCCTCCCCTGCAATGGGATAGATGATGGGGTTATAGGCCTCCATATATGAGCTAGGCATGAGGTAATCATCACAATACAAGGCTGCTTCCTGTTTCTTGAATCTGATTGCACAAATTGCATGCACACAAGGGATCCCACTAAGCTGCCACCTCTTGCATGTGCAAGTGTGGAGTCCCAAATCCACAGCATGCTTGCTGCCACCCTCACCAGTTCCAATTATTTGAAAAATAAACTCCCCACTTCTATGTGCTCGGTATTGTGTAGCTCTCTGCCCTATCTTATCAATTATCTTCTTTATCTTAGGACCAACCAAGTCCTTCCACTTCTCACATGCCACCCTTCTATTTGCATTCCTAACCATCATGTCCATCCTAATCTTCTCCAACATAGTCAATATAGGCTTATCCCTAGCAGGTAGAATAGCTGAATTAAAAGACTCACACATATTGTTCAGCAAAATGTCACACTTAGATTCATCTCTGAAAAAGGCCCTTGACCATTGTGCTGGACTCTTGTCTTGAAACCACAGCCAGGCATCCTCATCTAGCTCCCTCAAGGCATCCATGTGTTTGTTATACCAAACTTGAGTACTAGAACGAGCTGCATTCCAAACCAACTGCTTGAGGCCTTCTCCTGGATGTTTTGACTTGAAATTATTGTAGAGATGCCTAACACAGTGCCTATGCTCAGCATTGGGGAACAAATCTGTCCAAATGCATTAAGAAACAGTTAGTTAACTTACCAAAAAAAAAAAAGTTATTGAAATAATGTAAAACACATGAATGAAAGAAGTTTTTTCGAAACCAACTTACTAGCAATTGCATTTCCCAGCCCCTTCTGTTTATCTGTCATAAACACATAGGCACTATCCCTTTCCATTCTTAGATCACATTTCAGATAGTCAAGGAACCAGGTCCATGTCTCTTGGTTCTCAACCTCACACAAGGCATATGCAACTGGGAACATCCCATTATTTGCATCTATACCAACTGCAGTTAGAAGCTGTTCAGGATGCTGCCCTTTGACATGACAACCATCCAAACAAACAATAGGCCTGCAACCCCTCATCCAGCCCTCCTTGCATGCTGCAAAACAGATGTACATCCTGTGGAACCTCCTTACAGGACCATCCATTTGCGTCTTTATGTCAATTATGGATCCAGGATTGCTCCTAAGCAATTCCTTCCTGTATGCAGCTAACATGTTGTATTGATCAATATAGTGTCCTTCATTCATCCTCTTTGCTGCCCTTTTTGCTCTTGTGATCGTCTGCACACCAACGTCTAACTTGTACTTCTTTTCAATATGATTGTGGATCCCTTTCCTGGACCAATTCTCATCAACCATAAGATCCTCAGCAACCTCTTGAGCTATTCTTCTGTAAGTCAAGAAATGACTTGTTTCAACTAGAGAGTAGGTATGCTTGTTGTTCAGTGTCTTGATTATGAGTGTATCACCCTCACCCTTGGAAGTGCTAGCATACAACCTAAAAGGACAGTCCCATTGACAGTTCACCTCTATCTTCTTCTTGGAATTTTTCTCAAACCACAACCCAAGTTGGTTTCTAATGGCACACTCCCTAACAGCTTCCTTTAATTGTGCAGAATTTGGAAATGCAAGACCTAACCTGAACTTTGGATTTTTCAGATCTACTGACCTAATCCAAGGTCTAACCCTCAACCCCTTCTTCCTCCTCTTAGGAATTGGATTCCCATCTTCATCCTTTTCTGATTCACTCCCACTCAAGCTCTGCAAGTCATCTGAATCTACAGCTTCTTCAGAACAGTAGCCAGTGAAACCCATCTCTTCATACTCTGGTACAACTCTCGGCTCTGTGACATTTTCTTCAAATTGAACATCATCACACTCATCATTCTCAATGTCATAGTCTGAATCAACATAGAAGTCAGACCCATCACTGCTATCGTCATCCTCCTCAACTTGTGCTTCAAACTTCTTCTGCCCTTTATGCCTTGTGTTATATCTTGGCTCTCTAGGCTTCTTCCCCTTTCTGTTTGACTTAGCCTTATGATGAATGGGCTCCTTCCCCTTGTTTTGTGCAGCCTTAGATGTTTGCTTCCCAACAGCCTTAGATTTTTGCTTCTCTGCTTGCCTCTTCTCTAATTTAGCAGCCAACTGTTGCCTCACAGCCAATGCATCTCTTGCTCTCTTCTCAGAAGCCTCCCTTTCTCTTAGCTTTGCTTCTTCCCTTGCCTTCTGCTCAGCTGCCTCCCTTTTTTTTTTCTGCTTTTTCTCTTTCCCTTTGCTCAACTTCTTCAACACTAACTGCAGAAGAAGCTTGACTCTCTCTGAATTCGGAAGCCTCTCTCTCAGCTCTCTCAAACTCCTCTCTTTCCCTTTTCTCACCGTCCTCTCTAGCCCTCTTCTCTATATCCTCTAGTTTTTTGTTCAAAGCATTCCTGGCAGATGTAGGCCACAATCTTTTAGCAGTGTGTTTCACCCTTCTAGGTTTGGCTTTAGGGGGCTGCAAGTTACCCATATGCCCATGTCTTATTGCTGTATTACCACCCTGCCCCACCTCACCTTGGCCGACACATGCTTGTGAACCCATGATGTCTGGTACAATATCAGATAAACCAGCAAAAGTGGACTGACTTGGTCCACCTTCCACATTTACTCCACTCCCATCCGCACCCACAATATTGCCAGCAGAACCACTATCATTTGCAAGATCAATAATTTCTGCCTCTACTTCTGCATTTACTCTAGCTGAGCCACCAACTGCATTTACTCCATATCGTTCACTGTATAACTGGTTAGCCATCAAGTTTGCTTCAAAAAAAGCCCTTTCCTTCTCTCTGAAAGTCTGATTGTTTAAAGGATTGACAAAATCTTCATCGGGTGGCAATGCAAACTCAGCATATGCTTCTTCTTTTTTCCTAGGACCCCCACCTGTAATGTACACAGTTATCTGCCTCTTCTTCAATGGTACCATCTTCACCATCTCTATGGCATCTCCATCACTCTTGATCTGTATGAATCCTTCATTGGGTGGTATCCGAGGTATCTTGAAGTGGTAAGAGATTGGCTTCTCCCTGTACCCCAATGCATGAGCAATATTATTCATCTCCACCCATGAGATCAAATCAAGATCTAGACCATCAAGGTATATCTTCCCCCCCAACTTGTTAAACTTGGGAACCTTATACTTCCATGTGCCATCCAACTTCTTGTCAAAATAACCACCATGAAAAATCTCCATTGTATACAAGTTTTCTGGAACTGGAAGAAAAAAAAACAAGAACAAAAGTCAGCACCTATCTTCAGTTTTCGAAACCCATTGTTCAATCATCAGTTACATGTTCAAGGATGACTTCATCACGCAACAAAACAGACTATGGAGATGCAATTTCATGTGCCTTCAACTCAAATTTCAGATAACTTAAAATATTCAACATTTAATTTTCTGGAAAACAGATGGGGATTTCAACATTTAAAAACCCCAGTTTATGTTCAATGATGATTCAACTACAGTCCAAAGCACTGTTTAAAAACTCATAACAGACAAATCAATTTGCTTTCTTCTCTTTTCTTTATTAAACTAGCACAATGAAACCCATTTTAATACGTTCATCGGTGGAAGCTTTCTTCTCTTTTAATATCTTCAAGCAGGTGGAAGTTTTCTTCTCTTTTCTTTATTAAAGTAGCACAATGAAACCCATTTTAATATGTTCATCGGTGGAAGCTTTCTTCTCTTTTCTTTATTAAAGTAGCACAATGAAACCCATTTTAATATGTTCATCAGTGAAACCCAGAATAGAGACAAACTCGTTTTCAACTTTTGGACAGAGTGCGTTTACATAGGATACGAATATAGAACAGAAGATATAGATTGGAGGACTCACTTTCGCCTGGTGGTCCATACTCCCTAAATATCCCCCACATTTTCGCCATGATAGTGATCCTCCACTGTCGTAGATTCCAGAATCAAGTCCGTGACCTGCTTTGATCAGACTGTTACTGTGGAATTCTCACTTTTCGAATCTTTTGGAGATAAAGGTCAAATCTTGATTTTGGGAGGGATTGGGTATGTTTTGGATCAATTTCAGAAGACTGAGAAGAGAGAAGTATCGAAAATGACGGAAATGGGAGCGAAATGTGGTTTTGTTCGATTAGGGTTAACTATTACGTAAAAAGTCCATTATGCCCTTTTCTTTGGGGCCCACGTGCTTGCCACGTCACTAAACAAACGGAGATGTTAGAGATTTTTGACGGAAGTATCACGTTGATTCCAATATAAGACTTTGGGTATCACATTGATACTTTTGAGAGTTCGGGTATCATTTTAGCCTTGGCAGAATAGTTTGGGGACGGTACCTGAATTTTATTGAATTACATGTTTTTGAAAGCCTTTGTCTTTAGCTCAAAGATGCAGTAGCACATGGTTTGACAATTATGCTTAATTGCATATGAATTTTTTTTGTCTTTGATGTGTGCTGATCGGTTCTCCACCGTCAAACAAGAGGCTTTATCACTTTGGCATGGCTGCTAGTTGGTCTTCTTTTATCAAACCATTATTTTGTCTTCATGCAATGTCAAACTATGCCACAGCCTTATGATTAAAGTGGGGGAGAAGAACAAAACTTGCATGGTTTCTTTATTGTCTGACTCGTAATCAAAGCAAAGCTTGCAGCAAAGTTGGCAATCACATAACCAATATATTCAATTATACATATTTAAACTCTTTTGTTCTTATGTGCAAGTCTTGAACGTGGCTACTTGAGAAGTGACTTGCTGCCATGTATGTTTGATGTTGACTTGCCAAAGTTCATTTTTCATCTATGCTTTGTACAGTACCACAATAGACAAGCCAAGAGAATTTCCTTGCCGGTCTTCTTGCCACTGATATTGTAAACTTGCAGATGCTTCATTTTTCTTTGCTTTGATTATAGTATTGCCTTGCAGACACCATACAAGTTGTGGCTCCACAAAAGGCAGAAGCTTTGACATATTTTTCTGGGACTACTCTGGTTCGTACAATCCTTTGTGTCAACTAGCCCCCTCCATTCACGGCGGGTTATAAGCTTCGGCATTCGTTGTCTCCATTACTTGGGCACCCTTGCAATCATCTTGTGCAGGTACTGAACAATTGTCATCTTCTCTGTACTTTTTGTTGGCTGCTGCAGTCTTAACTTGCATATTGTGAGCCACTTTGCTTCCAAACATGATTTTGTCGACTTCTTTGATGCAGGCGGAGTAACATCTTGACTTTGGTGCTGCACAAAGATCCCTCCGGAGAGTTTCTTCACTTTGTAAGCCTAAGAACTTTGCAGATTCGTGCTTGGTGTGAACTGGCATCCCCAGGCTTTCACTTAACACCCAGTTTTGCCACCCATATGCAGGACGCACCGCGATACAGGCATAAAAAACAAGTGCAGTGAACCCCCCTTCAACCTTTTCAACCTCGCTTCCGCCACCTATACACAGGATGCAGCACAATATAGGCATCGAAAGCAAGTGCAGCAAAATACACAGGTGAGCCCTCTGCTTACTTCTTTTCCCTTCAGAAAGTTGTCAATATCTCTCCTCCGTAAGTGTGCTTCTTCCATTCTTTGGACCTACAGCTTTTTGTGAACACGAAAGTGTTTCGACAATGTTTTTGGTTGGTTCTTTTTTTTTTTATTTCTGGTGGGCAACAGTAGTGTTTTTGAGGTTTTGTGGCTTTGCTGTTGGTGTATTTGGTCTCAGGTTCCTTTTGAGCCTTTTAGTATTGAGGGATTTGCTTTCGGGGCTGTTTAAGAAAGGTTATAGAGCTCATGTGAAAAGAAGAAGCAAGTCTTTTGCACTCATGGAGACGTCAGCAATGGTAAAGGAAAAAAAAAAGCAAGGAAGACCATAAACATATGACCAGCAGGATACCTGAATATAAAGCTCTCCTGTCGTCGGATTGTCGTCTCCAGGTAACTACCAACTCTTCACTCTCTTCTTCTCTAACACTACCTTGCTTTGATGCAGAAACTTGACTCACTTTTTCTTCTCTATTCCTCCGTCTGTTTCTTGTGCAGCTTTGTGTTCTTTATATAGGAGGCAATGAGGATTTTGGAGGGCTAGATAACGCTTGTTAGAAATTTGAATTTCCCGAAGCACACGAAGATAAGCTGCTGATCAAGGACTTCCACCTCATTCGAAATTGAATTTGGACGCCTTCTTCCACCTCATTCTTATCTCGTTTTGAGATATTTGATTCAAAATTTGAAAGCTTCCTTTTGTTTTCTGTTTTGTAGCTTTTCCACGTTGAAAGTAGGTCAACATTCATTTTTTTTGAATTTGAAAGAGATAATTTGTAACTAAAGCATTTGTTTTTGTTGCCATTATCCTCTTCTTCTTCTTTTTTTTTTAATAATGTTGCGATAACTACATGCTTCATAGTGGATATTTTTTTATTATTCAACAGTTGCCCCCTCAAGCATCGTGTATGTAATGTCTTTATGCGTACGAGGCTTGACCATTCTGTCATGCTTTCTATTTTCAGAGAATGAACCTACATGGAGAACTTTGCACTGAACGAGCTCCCGGAAGGGGCGAACGTGTGTCTAAAAGCGGTCGGGAATACGAGAGATCTCTTCCCTTAAGTTTGATCAAACTTACCATGTCGTTTGAGAGTCGACCAACATGGGCTACTCAGGCCAATGTTCGTTTTGGCATTCTTAGATTCGACCCTCACGCAGAAGATGAGGTCATCAAACCATGCCCTAGTTATGGCAACCTGTTTCAGGCTTATACTCTGGAAAAGGTGAACAATGATGAGCATGGTGATGATAAGATGTTGGTCGGAGCGAACTTTTATTCGACACTACACTGGATGTTGCAGAGTAAGCAAGAATGGGGGAACGATTTTAACTTTCGAGATCGATCCATCTTTGGCTTCGGCGTATTAGAATGGACCGAAAATGTCTTGGAGACCTTCAAGGATACCTTATATGAAGCAGGAATATATGGAGCTGTTGCTGTGTCTCGTTATCCTTACGAGTCTTCAAAGAATGTTTGGAGGGCATTTTGTGAATTATAGGGCCCTTTGTCCAACACATTACATTTTGCCGATGGTGAGATGAGCATTTCTTTATCTGACTTGAGTTATCGGAGGTCTGCCCATTTCTGGTGTTCCTTATGAAGAATTTCTTCCAACTAATAAGGATTTGCGAAATAAAGATCTATATCCTCCCACAGTCTTGGAGCTTTTACAAATACATTCTGCATTGTGTATCGAATATGGGTACGATGACATTTACTGGGATCAATGGCTTACCCATTTCTTCTGAGGGGAACTCATATATGCTTCACCTGGCGAAGGCAAGGCAGTGCTACCCAAGCCAAGGACCCCTAGGCTACCATTGAGAATTTCTGAGGAAGGGAAGCTTGCTGCTTTTCTTGTATTTTGGTTGTGCAGGTTTGTCCCCTCTCCATTTCAGTCTTTTGCAAGTTTGTATTGGATACATTTTCTTGACACTTCTTTTTTGATTTGTCTTACCCACATGGGATAAAACAATAAGGTCAGAGACATTTTGTATGGTGTGTTTGATGGCAAAAGGAGTTAAAGTTTCCATTGCGCCGATGACATTAGGGTATATTTATCATCGTCTTGGAGAGGTTGCTTCTCATCCGGTAGGGGATGCCCCCCCCCCCCCCCTCAAAGTATGCTTACCCATACATTATGTAGTTGGCTGGCTTGGGGAATATTTTCTGCAGTTGTGTAAATGACGAGCGGATAGTGAGTTTCCAGTAGATTATCCGCGTCTAGCGAGGTATGCTTATGTTGCAAGAAAAGATTTGTCCATTACTTCCGCTAGAATGGTCTTCCGGGATAACAAGTCTGTAATTTATCGTCCCCATGCTTTTCTTGAGACCAAGGGCTATTTTCTGTTAGACGATGAGACACTATCAGACGAGAGGTTTGAGTTTCTTTTTGGCCTACGCTCTACATGCCTTCCTATGAGAGCAGATGGCCAGCTTATTTTGGAGTCGTATTATCCCAATAGATTTGCTCGTCAATTCGACAATGATCAGAGTGTTCCCTCAAACCGCTTCTCTTTTAGCGTGTCAAAGAGGAAGCAGTGTTTTGTTGAGGACTTAGCAAGAGCTCAGACTATTCTTTCCAGGAGGAGTACAACTGCTCGTTTTTATATCCCGAGATCAACACGTGAAGGGGAATGCACTTGGTGGTATTGCAAGTGGTGGTTGAAAGCTTGTATACCTTATTTAGGGCTTTCGGTATCGAAGACTTTCACTAAGAAATCTCCTTAGCCCGATCATCGTATCTTTATAGTGAACAAACTTGCTGAAGTTTCTGCGGATTTGAGAAAGGAAGTTCAAATTTCATCTTTACCGAGGCAAGAAAGTCAGAATTCTCAAACGAGCATTGACAAGGTGGGGCTAGATGGTAATAACCGTTTTAGTAGGAAGCGCATTGGCCATGAGAAGGTGGCAACTTTTGAAGAGACAGTGTCCAAAGAGGCGAGTCTTCCCAAGATAGGAACTGACACTCAAGATGCACAAAAGGTACTCAAGAAGAAAACTAACAGTTTACATCCTTCTAATCCTTCAACAGTTGTTCCAAATGTCCAGCAAACAGAAACTGGATTTAGCTCTAATACTGATCCTTCTAGAGCAGAAATTGTAGTCCGGACTTTTAAAAGGAAAACTGCAGAGCGTCTGAGCAATGTGCGTCCTCGAAGGTTTCAAACTACTATTGATCGGAGTGTTAAGAAAGCAGTTGTGCCGCATGAAGCCCGTATTTCTAGCAAAAATCCTTCGACCAAGTGCATGCCTACTGTAGAGGATGCGGGGAGCTTTCTTTCGACTATACTTGATCCTGGGTTAGCTTCATTCATGAGGAACTATCTTATTGGTCATGTGAGTGACATTTTTGTGAAAGTTTCTTCCTCAAAGACACCAGAAGATTTATTGGTCCATTGTGAAGAAATCAAGTTAGCTTTGGGCATGCTCCGTCCTGTCATTGAGTCATTGAAGTCTGGTAAGGATCTATTTGAGAAATTCACATCCACCATTGGAGATATGCTAGCGACAGCAAAGGATTCTTCGAAAACTATTGCACTTCTGAAAGAGAGCACAGGAGTGATGTTGAGTTTGCTGATAACCTGATTTCTGACTACGAGGAATGCATGAAAGTCAAACAGGACTTAGACTCCCAGCTGGTAGATTCTTCCAAGAAGCTGAAAGACTTGCAGGCTACAGAACTTGACATCAAAGCTGATGAGGAGCGGGTTAGGAAGCGTTGTAAAAAATATGACAGTCAGAAAGCCTCCATTAAGAATATCATAAAGTTATTGAAGGAATCCATAGAATAGGAGGATCAAGGGTAGCAGCTCCTAAAAGAGAAATCCGATTGTGTAAAGGACAAGCTCCCAGAGATCGAGCAGGCTATATCTTCAAGCAAGCTGGAGCGAGAAAAGTATCAGAAGTCATTTGACTCTTTTATTTCCCTTTTTCCAACTGCATAGATATTCAGATGTTTTTTTCTTTATGATTTTGTTTAGGACTCTTGTTCTCCCTCTCTTTGGTTAGCCCTTGCTTAAAATGTATTGCCTTCATTTTGTGACTGCTTTGATTCTCCTGAAATAAAAGGAACTGAAGTTATCATGATTACTTGTTTTTCCTTTCTTTATTTGCTTGTAGACCTGTGATAATTCAACATGTGATTATTGATAAATTAACCACAAATAAAATAAACGAAAGCAAATGTGTTGGAAAAGATGGCTGAATCCAGTTATTACCAGACTGCCTACGTACCTTGTTAAGGGATCAAGCCAAATGTAGTTCCCCTGATTGATTCAGGAAAAAGAGATTGTTTTAAAAAATTTGCAGCTGCACCTAGTTTAAACAAGGTTGCCTACGTACCCTGTGAAGGGATCAAGCTGCACGTAGTTCACTTGATTGATTCAGGAATGGAGAGATATTTTTTGATTGGGTGACTGCATCTAGTTTTTTGAGTCTAGACTGCCTACGTACCCCTTTTTAGGGATCAAGCCATCGTAGTTTTGGAGTTTTGTGCCCTAACTTTTGCCTGGACTGCCTTTTCGGGTTTTCAATCCAGCGAGCGTTTCTTTTTCTTTTTTTTCTTTTTTTTTTTTTGGCTCAGATTTTTTGCTTGGGCTGCCTTTTCAGGATTTTAGCCCATCGAGCTTCTTTAGATGTAGAACTTCTTGACAAATTTCCCATTCACACAGGGGTAGATACAGTCTACGTCTGCATTTGAAAGCTCATAAGCGCCTTTAGTGAAGACTCTGGTGACAACATACGAACCCTCCCATTTCGACTCGAACTTCCCCTTCGACTTTCTGGTAACAATAATAGGCCTTCGGATTGTTAGAACCAAGTCTCATACTATAAAGGATCAGAATTTAACTCTCTTGTTGAAGGCGTCTGCAACCTGAGCCTGGTAGATTTTGAGCCTCTGTTGGACTGCAAGTCTCTTTTCATCAAGTGCTTCGAGTTCTGCAGGTTTGATTTTAACATTTTCATCGGGATTTGCTAGTAATGTGGCTATCCTCAGGGATGGCAGTTGAACCTCTAATGGTAACACCACTTTAGACCCATAAACCAAGCTGTATGGCGTGCAACCAGTAGCCGTACAGACGGTGGTTCTATAGGCCCGTAGTGTTTTAGGGAGACTATCATGCCAATCTCTTTTATTTCCCGAGACCATTTTCTTTAGGATGTTGCAAAGCACTTTATTGAAAGCCTCTGCTTGACCATTAGCCGTTAGATTATAACTTGCCGAAAATGTGTGCTAGATGTTGTACTTCTCGCATAATGTAACCATGGCCTTGCACTTGAAATATGAGGCATTGTCAGATATTATCTTTGAGGGGACTCCAAAACGATGTATGATATGAGCCTTGATAATATTTGCAACATCCTCTGCTTTTACTACCTTTAGGGGAATTGCTTCACTCCATTTAGAGAAATAATCTGTTGCAGCCAATATATACTGATGCAAGCATGAGGATTTAGAGTTTATAGCACCTATAACATCCAATCCCCATGTTTCGAAGGGGTATGAGAGAGTTGCAGGGTGAAAAGGGACTGGAGGTTGATGTATGAAATCCCCATGTAGCTAGCATGCCTTGCTGGCCCGGGCGTAAATTACTGAGTCATGTATCATTGTTGGCCAGTAGTAGCCTATTCGTTTCAGCTGGGCTGCGGCCTGCGAGTTTTGGACCAGCCTGATGAGCTCCACAAATGCCTGAATGGCTGTCTTTAAGAGCTTTAGCTGCCTCTTCTTTCGACAAACACCTTAGAAGTACCCCATCAAAAGCCCTTTTGTACAAGGTGTCATTCAGATAAGCGAATCGAAGGGCTGTTCATCTCACGTACACTCTTTTCCTTGGATCACTTGGCAGCTTTCTGGTTTGGCAGTACTCAATCATGTCTTTTCGCCAATCTGTTTCTTCTTCAACTTCAAGCACTAAGACTGCATGTATTTCTTAGGATTCCTCAGTCCGTTCAAATGCAGGAGGCAATAACCGACGTTCCCCAATTATGATCTGGACATCTCTCTCATCTGGGAGGGTCAAGGATGCTGCCAAATTAGCCAGTGCATCTGCTTTGTCATTCTCAGATCTGGGAATGTGGCTAACATGTACTTCTTGAAACTGCGCCATAAGATATTTGACCCTCTGATGGTACGGGATGAGGTTCTCATTCTTGACCGCATATTCGTCATTTATTTGCTTGACAATTAGCTGAGAATCTCCATAGACTTGCAAAGTGTCAATCCTCATTTCCAACACTATCTCAAGGCCAATGATCAACTCCTCGTATTCTGCAACATTATTTGAACATATAGTCATGAGAGAGAATGAGTATGGGACTAGGCCCCCATATGGTGTAATGAGCACAATGCCTGCTCTTGCTCCCTTTTTTCTAGCTGCCCCATCAAAGTAAAGCTGCCATGTAGATGCTTCTGTTGAGAAAACTTCTTTGTCTGGCAAGTCTTCAGGTAATTCCATATAATCAGGCACAGGATGTTCTGCTAAGAAATAAGCAAGTGCTTGCCCTTTGATGGCCTTTTGGGACACGTATTTGATGTCAAACTCTGATAAGCACAGAGACTATTTTGCTAAACTTCCGAATAGCACGGGCTTTGACATTAGATACCTGAGTGGGTCAGCTTTGGAGATCAAGGTGATGTTGTGAGCAAGAAGATAAGCTCAGAGCTTCTGAGCTACAAAGACCAAGGCTAGGTAGACCTTTTCGATGGGAGTGTAGTTGTGTTCTACCCCCACAAGTGTCCTGCTTTGGTAATACAGAGCATTTTCTTTCCCCTCATCATTATTTTGTGCAAGTAATGCCCCCAATGATCGCTCAAGTGCTGCGATGTAAAGAATTAGAGGTCTTCCTTTGATGGGTGCCATTAATACTGGAGGTTTGAGCAAATACTTCTTAATGTTGTCGAATGCTTTCTGACAGGCTTGATCCCATACAAATGGAATGTCCTTCTTCATCAATCTTGTGAAGGGTTGGCATCTTCCAGAAAGGTTTGAAATGAACCTTCTTATATAGGCTAGTCTTCCTTGTAACCTTCTTAACTCTCGTAAGTTTCTGGGGGGAGGCATTTCTCTGATCGCCTATATCTTGGTGGGATCAATCTCTATTCCTTGGTACCAAACAATAAAGCCAAAGAACTTCCCAGATGTTACCCCGAATGCGCATTTTAAGGGATTCATCTTCAGTTGATGTTTTCGGAGACTTTCAAACACCCTTCTCAAGTTAGCTAGGTGGTGCTCTCTTTTCCTTGTCTTGACTACCAAGTCATCGATATAACACTCGACAGTGTTGTGTAACATATCGCTGAAGATGACTGTCATGGCTCTCTGATAAGTTGCGCCTGCATTTTTCAAACCGAATGACATTACAGTGTAGCAATATACGCCCTTTTGGTGTACGAAATGCAGTGAGCTCCTCGTCTTTAGGTACCATTTTAATCTGATTATAGCCAGAGAAGCCATCCATGAAGGACAATGCACCATATCCTATTGTGGCATCAACCAATAGCTCCATAATTGGGAGTGGGAACTCATCTTTTGGGCATGCATCATTAAGATCCCTGTAGTCAATGCAGATGCGGATCTGTCCATTCTTTTTCTTAACGTGGACGATGCTTGCCAACCATGTGGGATACTTAACTTCTCGGATGAAGCCAACGTTAATGAGCTTATCAACCTCAGCCTTGATCTAGACAGCGAGCTCTGGACAGAAGCGTCAAGGAGCTTGTTTTACCCAGCGTTTCTGATCTGAGACTGCTAACTTGTGAACTACCACTTTTGGATCAAAACCAGGCATGTCTTGATAGCCCCAGGCAAAGACGTCTTTGTATTCCTAGAGAAGAGATCTGTAGCCTTCTAATTCATCTGGCGTCAATAAAGCACTCACAAATATAGGCTTTGGGTCTTCAGTTGTCCCAAGGTTGATCTCTTGGAGGTCGTCAATGGTTGCTTGTCCTCCATCTTCCATTTGTGGGGGAGCAGGCTGGGCGGTGTCAATGAATTCTAGAGCCTGATCATGGTCTAGATCCTTTTCAAACGAAACACACAGTTTGCTGATACCAACCCCTCTGCATCTTCATTTGTCATGGAGTCCACAGCCTTCTTGAAGATTACATATGTGTGTCGTTTAACCTTCTATTTTTTGTTTGCTTGCGGTTTGTTGGGAATTTTGTCTAAACGCTGGAAAGCTGAGACACTAGGCTGAGTTTCAATTGCTAGACGCTGAAAGACTAGAACACGGGGTGGATGCTTCCTTCCTAGGAGTCGAAAGATAGAAACACGTGATGGCTTTTCTGTTACTTGTTCCTCTTGGAAGATAGTCTTTTCATGATCGGTAAAAATTTCTGTCTCAAGAGCTTCTGATTCAGGAATCTTCGCCTTAAGCATGCCATTGACCTGCTAAACCGTAATCTTGAGTGCATTACTCTTTGGGTTGCTTTGAGCCTTTTAGATTTCACCCTTACTGAAGTAGATGATGTACTTCTGAATGAGACAAAGCGCTTGTTCTGGCCTTTATTATTCCCAAATATTGTGGATATTACCATATCGCCCCTTAGGATAGACTGATCAATTTTGCGAAGAGGCTTAGTGTAGCCTGTCATGAGCACCTCCATCGTATCCCTGACCAGGTACTGCCTTTTGCCCAGGTTCTCGTTGGTCTTTCTTTGAGTATTTGAAGATCACTTTGGGCTTTGCTGCTTTTGAGCTCGATGGCTTCTCACCTTTTGGGGTTGTCACTTCGACTCAGACAGGCTTTGGTGGCTTCGCTGCTTCAAGCTTCTCTTTTCCGGTCTTTTGTTCAACTGCACTATCCTTTAGTGACCCAGTCTGTGATGCCCCGGAAATTCGTTATTATTTTTCGAGGATTTTCCGGAATCTAATTTGTGATTATTGTACGGTTTCATGGCTCGTGGACGGAGCGGAAGTGTTTCGGACGAATTTTTATTCGAAAAGTGTGGATTTAGGGGGGGCGCAAAGGTTGACTTTTGATACGTTGAGATTCTCCGAAAACTTCCTTCATGAAAGTTGTAGAGCGCATCGATACGAGTTCATGGACATGTGGAACGCGTCAATCAGAGTTCGTATGAAGAAGTTATGGCCATTGGACGAAGTTTCCATTTTGGTATAAATAGAAGTTTCCCGAATGGGAAATTTACTATTTTTATTTGGTTTCCATTTCCGGAAACTGATATCATTTCTCTCTCTCTTCTCTCTCGGCTGCACCTTCAGAAACGAAATTATCCGACTGACCCGACCCGAACCCAGTGATCCGACCCGGCTTTTCCGGCGAACTCCGGCGGTCTCCGGCGACGAAACTTTCCAGATTGGTTAGTCTCCTCTGTCTGGTCGTCCCTGTGGTGTCCTCTAGCGCCGATTCTCGGTGGTGGCGGCGGTAGAAAGCGGCACAGTTAGGTGATTTCGGACCCAACCGGAAATCCTATCTCAGACGTCGGCGAAGCTTCAAGTCTTCTTGGTTGAGCTTAGAGCAGCCTCCCTGATCGATCCTTGGTGTTTGTTTGGATCGATTTACGTGGAAGTTGGTTCAACTCGGAGTGAACAGTGATCCACGACTTGTGAGGTAGTTTTCAACCCTTTATGCTTGTTTTCTGACTTCGAGCTAGTTATGAAACTTCACAAGCATGCTTAGATGAAGAACTTTGATGTTGGGAGTTTTGTGAAATATTGAGTTTTGGCCGACGGCGGTGCGCCACCGCCTTTGGTGGCGTTCCGGCCATGTATGGGATTGTTTCTGGTATTATATGTTTTCTACTCGTTGATACGAGCGTTTTGATATATAATACGCATATTTTGGAGTTCGTATGAAATTGTTATGATTTTTACGGTTTCATACCGGTTGATTTATTCGATCCGTGAGGATCCGAGCTTCCGATCGACTTGTAGTTGGGACGTATCGATCGTGGATGTATTCCGGAGACTTTGGGAGGTCTCGGATGTGGTTTCGCCTCGATGGCGCCACTTTGGGGATTTTAGTTCAAAACAGGGGTTTCGAACTTAAATCGTTTGTGAATCGTTACTAAGTTGAAACCGTATGTGATTAGGTACTTGGGAAGTATTCTTGGACGGTTGTTTTGTGGTTTGGCTGCTTTGTTCTGTATTGAAGACGCAGCGGGAGTTTCGAGGTAAGTAATCTCACAAGGTTCAATTATGAACGGATTTAATTGGTTGATTTTGATTAGCTTTCGAAATGAACTATAGTTGGTATTAGTGGTATTCCTGAGTGAATGACTACGTATATATATATTTACGTGAAATATATATGTTTTGGTGGGTTGTGGAATGATGAAAACAATATGCATGAATTGATGCATTTTATTTTTTTGGGTTGTGGCTTTTCGGAAAACAAATGGTGGGAAATGGTATTTCTATTGTTTTGAAAAGTGTTTGAGAAATTGAGAGTCACAGGTTGTGATTTCTCCTTTTGATTTGATTTAATGTTTTGATCCGACGACCGGTGGTCTGAGGATGTGAGTCACAGGTTGTGATTTCTCCTTTTGATTTGATTTAACGTTTTGATCCGACGACCGGTGGTCTGAGGATGTGAGAGTCACAGGTTGTGATTTCTCCGTTTGATTTGATTTGACATTTGGGGTCCGGTGCGACTCGTTTAATGTTTTGATCTGAGGGTCAGGTTGGCCTAAGGATCCGGGGTTGCAGGTTGCATCCTCAGGCAATGTATATCGTAAGGTTGAACCTTGGCCGAGGTGACAGGTTACGATATATTCAGTTAGAGCTCTAGTCTGTCTGCCATGGTACCTCATGGATCTAAGTAGGTTACTTACGATTACTGGGTACGTATTTTGTCCAGGTTGGACTAAAAGAATCATATGCTATTTGTTAGGTTAACGATAGGTATGATTGATGTGCGTATGTGTTTTGTCCAGGTTGGACCGATTTGATGTGTTTTGTCCAGGTTGGACCGATTTATCATATTTGAATTGTTAGGTTAACGATTTATATGATTTTTCCACGGTGTGACTTTTGTGATTTCCTTTTGGGAAAAGAGTATTGTTTTGGGAAGCATGGTATGTTTTCCTTATTCTCAAGTCGAAAGGTTTTCCTCGTGTTTGGCGTGAGTTGTGCGGGCTTTTATCCCGTGATTTTGTGTGAGTTGTTTTGAGTTACTCATACGGGCTTGCAAAAGCTTACCGGGTTTGTTGTGTGACAACCCGATGCACCATTCAAACGGTGTAGGGGTTAATCCTGCAGGTCAGGGTAATCGTGGCTGAATCTGAGGTGGCGTGTTGGTAGCATTACGGTAGGAAGTCAATTTTGTGACTTTACCGTTATAAAGACTTCCGTTGTAGTAAGCTCTGAGGAGCATTTACGTTTTATTTTGTTGTTGACAGTTTAATTCGTAAGCTTGTGTAATATATAACTCTGTGGAGTGAGTGTATATTAACTTTGAGGGTTCAGGGCATCAGTATGTACTTGGTTTAAAAGGGAAAAAAATTTCAGGTATTTTGTATTGATGATGGCTGAACGATCACGCATGTATAATTATGGGATTATATATCGATTTTTATTTATGTTAAAAATCAGGGGCGTGACACAGTCTTTGGTGGCTGTGCAAAACTAAAGGTCGGAGGTTTGTAGAATTTGGCATCTGAATAGTTAACTTCTTCACTTTTGAAAGGATCTACATCTGCCAGTATCTTCTTGACCTCCCCATCCACAATAAACTTGAAGCATTGATGTAGAGTCGAAGGAACAATGCCATATGTATGGAGCCAAGGTCGCCCCAACAGTATATTGAAGGATGTCGGAGCATCAATCACATGAAACAAGGCGTCCGAGTACAATTCCCCAATTTCCATCTGTAGTGTGACGGTGACCACGGCTTTCTACCCAGATTGATTATAGCCTTGGATTGTCAACATGGATGGGGATACTTGTTTTGCACAAATTCCCATCATGTGGAGCGTCTTGAGTGGCATGAGGTTTACATCTGAGCCACCATCTAGGAGAATCAGATTGAGAGTCGTATTGCCCACAAGTCCTGTGACATAGAGAGGTCTGTTGTGGTACTCGGATCCTAGCAGAAGGTCTTCCTCACCAAAGGTAATGCACTCCATGCAGTTGGTACAAACTCTTGGCATGGTTATGGCAACCTCTGACATTTCTTCCTTATACATGTCAGGGCTCATTAAAGCTTCAATGAGTGTTTCCCTCAATTCTCTTGATGTCTGTAGTGCGTCATAGACACTTAACATAGCCGAGACACGCTTCAGGTGAGCCAGCACATTGTATTTGCATTTGTGTGATGACTCCCTTCCTTGGCTCTCGTTCTGTTCCGGTTTAGAGTTCTTCGACGTCGAAGCTATTGCAGTCCTGTCCCCCGTGTTCTCTGGAACAATTTTCACCTTTGACTTTTTCAGGATATCAGATGGGACATTTACTTCTTTCTGCTTGTCAACTCCTGGAATACTCAAACCAGAGCGTAAAGTGATCTTATTAACCTCAGGTTCGGACTTATCTGAACTTTTGTCGTCCGCCCCGGTGTCTGATCCCTTAGGACCCTCGATAGTGACTATACAACAACCAAACACCTCTTCACCATCCTCTTGTTGTCCGTCTTCAAGAAGTTCTTTAGGTAAGAATTCTCGAAGGGTGATTGGCACTCTTGGTGGTTGTTCATATTCTTCCTCTTCAAGGATTTGAACTTTCTTCGGTGCTGTGGATTGAGTGGGGGAGCCAGTGTTGATAGGACGGTGCTTGAACACTTTAGCAAACGTCTTCCACTCGTCTGTTGACCCATCTGACTCTTCTGAATCTTGCCAAATGTCAAAACTAGGTGCAATCATTAGCTCATACAGACTCTGAATTTTTAGATTACGCAGTCTGGGCATATCCATGTATGCGTGAACAATCTTGACTTCATTGTCCACTTGAAAAGCCACACGTATAGCACCCTCTGGTAGCGAGACCGTTGCAGCTTTTGTTGGTGAGGTAGCCAATGCAAGACTTTCTTCGACCACATTTGCTGATGTAGTTCTGTTTGGAGACGAGTCGATCTCTATCTCATGGTTATTGATCATCTCTTGGATTATATCTTTGAGGACGTAGTAGTCTTTCAGTGTATGGCCAACCAAGCGATTGTACCTGCAATACTTGGGGTCATTGGTCCTGTTCATCTCAGCAGGACACTTTGATTCTGGGAGCTTGATGGCTTTTGCTACGAGAAGCTCATCAAAGATTGAGTCCACATCATCATCGTCAAATGAGTACTTGACTTGTTTCCTTCCTTCAATGTGAGTCTTCGCGGTCGCTCATCTCTTCCTCGTCCGTTGCTGGTACCCTTACTCTTCTTTTCAGTTTTGATGAAGGTGGCCATTGACTCCCCCTTCTTTACCGCAGGTTTCTTGGGATCAACTTTCTTTTCCCCAGCCTAAACTTTTGGGGTTACTGTCTTCTGGCGAGCTATCTGCCTCTCTACATTACTTGCCTTTGACACTAAAGCATCAAATGTTTGAGGCTCTGCGGTGCCAACAAATGTTGCAATATCTGGGAGCAGATTGTTGGCGCACATTTGGACCGTAGACTGTTCGGTCAACTTCTCAGGGCACTGGAGGTTTAAGCTTCTCCATCTTGTGATAAAGTCGTTGACGTTTTTCCCCACCTTTTGTCTTGCCTCAGCCAAGTCTATAATTGAGACCTTTTTCTTGGAGCTAACAAATTGTGCCAAGAATGCTCTCTGCATGTCATCCCATGTGGTGATCGACCCTGGCTGGAGTTGGGTGTACCATGTAAACGTCGAACCCTTGAGAGACTGGACGAATTGCCTAACCAATAAAGAATCCATCTGAGAAGCCTCTCCATAAGCTTAAATGGAAGTGGGCCAAATGTTCGTGAAGGGAGCCATTTATTCCATCGAATTTATCGAAGGACAGTCTATGATACCCCTTGGGAAAAGGTATGGCGTCATAATGAGGAGGGTATAGCTTTCTGTATCCAATCACAGGCTGATTCAAGGACAACTGAAACTCCTTAATCCCCTCGGCTATCATTGTTTTGATGTCGTCTGGCGAGAATGAGCTACCTGAAGTACTTGCCTTTTCCTCATGTTTCCGTTCTGAAAACTGATACGTTGTGTCCTTGTTCTTGCCTTTGTCATTGGCCATAAGGGCTAGTTGTGCTACTAATGCAACTACTTCAGCTTCTTTTTCTTCTAATTTTTTGGTTGTCGCTGCTTCTATTTCAACACGCTTTTTGGCTTCTTCCTCTTGCCTCCGGATCGCCTCTAACTCAAGTTGAGCTAGCCTTCTTTGTAACTCTTGCATCTGCTCTTCTAGGCTTTGTGGGTTAGCTACCAACACTTGTGCACCGTCGGGCTCTTTGCTTTCGCTACTTTCTGAACCATGTGAGGAACTGTCGATTTGCGGTCTTTGCAGCTGGGACACCCTTTCTATTACAGATTCCTCATAGAGCGGGTTGTCTTTCCACGTTTGCCCCTCATCTTCTGATGCAGTACCCACTGAAGAGGTATCTTTAGGCGCTTTTTGTGGGCCTTGTTACGGGTAATTTTCTCTGAGTAAGAGTCATCTTCGGGTCAATGATAACTTGTTGTGAAGAAGTGGTGGACTCTTGAGCCACTGAAACTTCATCTTCATTCTCCTCCTTAGTAGAGGTCACCATCACATTCTCGGTGCTAGGTAGGTACACCGAGATAGTGCCAAACATGAAATGGGCTAGCATGTGGGTCTTGGTGGCTGAAAGAGTCTTGGGGACCTTGGCAGTTTCAGCCACGGACGGCGTCAACTGAGCAATCTCTGCCAGAATGGCCTCAATCGTCTTGGCCTCAGCATTCATCTTCCTTTGAGCCATGGCGGCTCTCTTCCTCTGGTTTCTCAGGGCATTTTTAGAAGGGGTCTTGCCGATCTGCGTCTTGACCTCCTTCACGGCTTTCTTGTCCTGCTTTGCTCTGAGCTTCGACCTATAGGTGACCGGTGCGTGGCTAAGTACGAAGGACATACGACGACCGGTTCTCCTAGCATTATCGCTAGTTGCTGGGAGCTTGTGGAAGAATACAGTTACTTGTGGTGCCATTTGTTTGGTTCCTGAGAAACACACACACAATATATTAGTATCTTCATAGAGTAGTAACCTACTTGTTATCCCCGATGACATACAATGGCAGACAAACTAGAGCTCTAACTAAATCGTAACCATATCCCGACCAAGGGCATGGTTCCGATAACCTAACCTCGATCACTACTGTGACCCTCGATCCGTATACCAAAACATTTAAAAAGTCACTCAAGACTCAAAATGTTACACAACCTCACATGCTCCTCAAAACAATATACTTGACTGTAACAAAATATTGTTTTCGAATCTCAACTCCAATCTCCAAAAACAATATAGAAATCAACATTCAAAATATTGATACGTAAAAATCTTAAATAAGAAAAGTCAATAATATAATTATTTAGATCCCAACTCATTTATTTCCATAGAAAATCAAATCACAACACATACTAATTCCACTTCATTTCACAACGGCACCAATATATATATATTTCACGTAAATATATATACGTAGTCATCCACTTAGCAATGCTACTAATACCAACTATAGTTCATACAAAACCTGTAAAACTTATTTTTATAATAAAACCTTATTTTTACTTTCCCATGAACCGTATACGATCAAGTTCATATAATTTAAAACAAATATTTATTTCTGAAAACAATTTCACACTTTAACAATTAATTCTAAAAATAAAGTAACTCCGTTCATAAATGAACCTCGTGAGATTTACTCAGCTTTAAATCCGGTTGCGTCTTCTCTTACAGCCGAGATAAAGTACGGAACACACTCCGTCAATCACCTAAGTAAAATAATGTCTCAACTTATTACACAAATCACAAAGCGATTAAAGATCGAATCCCTCAATTGAACTAAAACCCTGAAAGTAACACCAATCGAGGCGGAACTTCATCCGAGACCACCCAAAGTCTCTGGAATACTTCTACGATCGATATGACAAAACTACAAGTTGATCGAACGGTTGGATCCTCACGGATCGAAAACCGAGATAATCAAAATTACAGAAAAACCCTAACATTTCAAACGATCTCCAAATGCTACAAATCATATATCAAAACGTTCGTATCGACGAGTAGATGATAATATGACAAACATCTGCCTCGAAAGGAGGCCGAACGGGCCACCACGCGCCGCCACTCCGACTTCCATTCCAGGCTAATCCAACCGTACATTAGAGCACAACAAGAGGATCAAACTTTATACCTGGAGCATTTGGCCTTGATCGGCCGAGCCCAAGCTCGAAAGCTAGATCGGTGATTTTCGCAGTTGAGCTTCAATTCCAGATTCCGGTCAAACCACGATGAATCGTGTTGCAAGGCCGGTATGGATGTGATCAGAAGGAGGAGAGTTTCAAAACCATGGATGGTTCGAGCCCTATCATCGCTGGCAAAAAGGCCGGAGCAACGCCGGCGGCGCGCCTCCACTTTTCAGGCCTTGCTGCGCCGCGCACGACGGTTGTTGAGATGAGTGAGTGGTCGGGGTCGCTAGAGGAGAGAGAGAGGAAGATAACCGCGGTCGGAGGACGCCGGACGGCGTTGGAATCGAGTGATCTTGTTTCGTGGATCCAAGTCGGGTCGGCGGCAGAAAAGGGAGAGAAAATTAGGTGGCGTTCGGTAACGTTTTCAAGTCATCTTTTTCATTTTATAAAATGAAAATGGCTTGAAAATGCGTTCGTTGGTCTGTTTTCAAAAATACAGAAAATAAAAATTGAAAATGATTTTTTATTTTACTCGTAAAACAGGAAAACGACAAATAGACGTTTTCACCTTTTCATTCTCATATTTTAGAAAACACGGAGATATATGTATACATTTTCATTGTTTTTTGTATTTTCATAAGGTAGTACCGGACTCGTTTTTGCTGTTCTCGTTTGTGAAAATTGTTTTCGAAATAAACTACCGGACACATTTTCGGATCTCAAAAATCCAATCTTGTTTTCTCGTTTTCATTTTCAAAATCGGTTTTTGAAAAATCATTTTTGAAAACGTTACCCGACAGGCCCTTAGGGTTTCCAGTTTCCAAAAATGGAAATTTGATTTTCTGAAAATGATTTCAGAAAAATCGGTATTTATAGCAAATTTCCAAATATAGTAAGTTTTTCCATTGACTGTAACTTTTTCATACGAACTCTAATTTTTGCATTTCACATTTCCACGAACTCGTATCGACACGCTCTACAACTTTCATGAAGGAAGTTTTCGGAGAAACCCCATAAATAAACATTCAACCTTTTGACCCCTCGAAAATAAAACGTTTCGAGTGATTATTCATCCGAAATATTTCCACATCATCCTCAAACTAAGTACTCATACCAATAACCACCGAATAAATTTTGAAAAATCCTTGAAAAATAATAACGAATTTCCAGAGTATGACAAATGTTCATTCCCAGCTTAATGCTAAAGTACCCATCACTTTGATACAACATAATGGAAGGCCCACAGTTCCATATACAGAATTGTTCGTGACTGATATTAGCTTAATAGTTAGGAACGACGCTGCACCTATAAGTGTGGAAAAATGGAATGACATTGAATCAGCTGTTGTTACTAAGATGATTAAAAGAATAACAGTGAGTGATAATTTGTTATTTCTTCAATGTGTTTACTGCGTTAAAAGTCTTTTTGTTAGTGATTAGCTGCCACTAGTAATTGCATGCTTAATAGGGTTAACTATGGTGCATTCATCTAGTTAATTTAATTAAGGAAAGTAAAAAGAACTTTGTATGCGTTCATCTTTGTTCTTGATTGATTCTATACTTTGACATGTTTTGATTCGTGATTTGATGTTTGAAACCTTGCCAACGTGTTAGTAGTAGTTAATTCTATCTAAATTCGTTCCATCCATATAATTCTACTTGATTCTGTGTTTTGATGTGTCACATGTATATAATTACTTAGTTGTTAAATTAAAATAAATCCTAAATCCTTTTTTACTTGTAGATCGTAAATATTGTGTATAATATAAAGTTTTGTTTGATCTAACATTTTATTTTTCAGGAATTAATTAGGCCCTAATCCCCGGTTTGAGAATGATACCCTACTTACTCTTACTACATTGATAGGGTTTTAAATTCAGCACTAACTTTGTGCTAGTCATCTTCACTTTGTAAGTCCAAGAACTTCGCAGATTCGTGCTTGGTGTGAACCGGCAGCCCCAGGCTTTCACTTAACACTCATTTTTGCCACCCATATGCAGGACGCACCGCGATACAGGCATAAAAAACAAGTGCAATGAACCCCCCCTTCAACCTTTTCAACCTCGCTTCCACCACCTATATGCAAGGCGCACCGCAATATAGGCATCGAAAGCAAGTGCAGTGAAATACACAGGTGAGCCCTCTGCTTCTCTTCTTTTGCCATCAGAAAGTTGTCGATATCTCTCCTCCGTGAATGTGCTTCTTCCATTCTTTGGACCTGCAGCTTTTTGTGAACACGAAGGTGTTTCAACAATGTTTTTGGTTGTTTCTTTTTTTTTATTTCTCTCATGCCCTTACGGAACTGGGGGTTGCTCATATCAGTCTTTGGGTTGAACTCTGCAAATCTAGGTTCTACAACTTCATCATCAAAGTTGGCTTCATGCCCTATGCCTTCTTCATTTGAGTCCACAGCTTGAAACAAGTCCTCATTGTCTTCACATGAATCATTGGCATTTGCCATACTGGTTCTCCATCACCTCAACATTAGAACCATCTGCTCTGCTAGTACCAGCCACTTGAGCAGCTCCTCCTTCCTCTTCTATCAAGCAGTCAAACAAGAAATCATCATCCACCTCATAAGCAGCATATTCATCATCTTCCATAATTACAATCTTCACATGAGTCATCATCAGAAAAAGGCTCTTCCTCATCCTTAGCATCATCATCTTCAAAAACTCCATCATCTTCTTGGATCCAACCACCGTCTTTAGTATCCTCTTCCTCACTGACAGGTTCAAACTCAACTTTATTCTTGCCTTTATCAGTAGCTTCAGTTGTTGGAGCTCTACTAGCTTGAGTTGGTACCTCATCTTCACAGTCCAGGATCTTCAACTCACTTGCCTTCAACTTTTTTCTCTGTGCACACACTTTTAATCTTCTAGCTTTACACCCTAACCTATCTTCCACAGGAGGGTTTGTTGGTGAATCTGGCAACTCCTCAATCTTGACAGAGTTGTTCTTTTTGGGTGAGTCAGGGAGCTCCTCTATGACAACACCACTTGACTCTGCTTGACTGAAACCCCAAGTCCAACATGTTCATAGAGAAAGAAATATGGCAGCTGATATTCTTGCCAAGGCCAGTGTCTCGAATTCTCCTAGAAGTTGTCTCCTCCGAAGACCTCCTGCTATGGTTACCAGTACCTTACTTGATGACATTGCTGCTGTAGCTCACCCCAGAATGTTTTCTAGCAGTCTGAGCTAGGCTCCTTTTTGCTTTTCTTTCTGGGCCTTTGGCCCCCAATGTACCCAAAAAAAAAAAGTGAAGTCTAAGCATATGCATTCAACTCTTGAACTAGCATGTAGGCATGTTAATCAAAGTTGCATAACATCATATTATACAAGATTGTCTAGGGATTTCAACCATAGCCGCAACAAAGTAACTACTCACTCATAATCATACAAATTAGCATCAAATCTATAATATACATCAAGGTAAATTAAAGAGTTAAAGGAAAGAATGAACTAGTTGAAGCTTGACAAATTAATGGCTAGCTCCTCCTTGTCCTCCTTGATTGCTCCTTGGATCCTCCTTGATTGTGAAATGGATGGACGATGGACTTCTTGATGATGGTGGATGAATAGAATGGTGATAAAGATATGATGCTTCTTTGGCTAACTTTGAGTGGTAATGATGGAGTAGTAGTGGTGGTGATGGAGTTTATGGTGGTGGAAGATGGTAATTGTGGTGGTGATGATGGAGGAGATGGAGTAGTAAAGGGAGTATGGGTATTATGGGTTTGGATTTTGGAAGGTGAATATGGAGGTTTTATGGTGGAGATGGAGATAGAAAAGAGATGCAATGGGTGGTATGGGTGATTGTCTTCCTCCTTGTGAGAAGAGGTGCTTAAATTGATGGAGAGAGATGAGTGAAATGGTGATTAGAAGGCAAAGAAAACAGTCATAGCCTTGTAAGAAGCATGGAGGTGGAGTATGAGAGTGGTAATATATCCCAAAATCAAGTGAAAAGAGTATGGGAGTGATAGCTAGTGTAGGTTAGGATAGGTAATGATGGAGAAAAGATGGTTATTACACCCTAAAACATGGAAGATTTTTGGGTGATGATGATGGTGGACTTTCGGGTAATATGGAGAGTTGAGATGATGTGGAAAAAATGGAAAAATGGATGGAGTTGATTTTGAACCAAAATGTTTGGGATTTGGTTGTGATAGAATGATGATGGAATAGGTACAATGTTACTCCTCCTCCTTGCTCCTCCATGAATATAGCCAGAAAATACATGGCACCACCATGAGTGGTGGTGGACCGTCATTTGTGGTGGTTCGCTGGAATTTGGAATTTAACATTTTGCTCCACATTTGACTGTTATTCTTCCTAGCTCCAATTCTCCACTTCAAACCCCAAAATTGATGTTTTCTTCACTCTTGCAATATTCCTAGATAAATAAGAAAATGATTTAGTGAAAGCTAAAATAGACTCAAAAACAAGTTTTTTTTTTTTTTTTTTTAAAGAGAATCAAAGGATTTCACTCCTACCCCCATGGTGACTCAAACCCATGACCTCGATCTTAGGTAGTGGGTGCTCTAACCACTGACTCAAAAACAAGTTAAATTCAATATTTAGGGGAAAACATATATATGTAAATTTTGGTTTAACAATTAGCTTAACGGTTTGTTATCGTGTTTGACGATATATATACAAAACAAACTTAATACAACACGATACTGTGTTTTGCCAGGTCTAGTTTTGAGAAGCACTTGAACTGTTTTTCTCGTAAATAGCCTAAGAATGTTTGTAATGCTGCCTAAGATAGGGTAAAATCCTCATATGGTAGCTGAACTATCATGAAATACACTTTTTGCTATTTACAAATTTTTAGGGAGTCTAGTGGTATCCTGCATTCTCCCTCTGTTAGCTTTTTTAATACTATTGTCAAGTATTCTGTTAAAATAGGGATAAAATTGTAAAACACCTGTTTTTTTTTTTTTTGTACAATTTTCGGTGAGCTAAATTAAACTATGTTGTTTAAAAAATAAAAAATAAAGAAGAAGAAGCTAGAATTGGAAGTTTGATGAATATCTAGATTTATCATTTATCTACCGCCACCTTGATTAATCCCATTAATTGTTCGAGAAATGAGATTAGTTGACGTAGATTAATAAATATTAACATTTTCATGAAAAAGAACCAAACACAAACAAAAGTAATCAAATTAATTGCCCCTAGAATCCTGAGAACAGTGAAGAACGAAATTGATTGTTATTTTCATTCTTTTATATATCAGAATATTTTTTAATTAAAGATGTACAACATATTATATATTATACATCCAACTATAAATGAAAATACTATATTACCTTGAACATTTTTCTCATATGAATGTTACATAGCTACCACTTAAGGTCGTAAGCAATTTTAATAGAATTATGGACGGAAGTATAAAATGGGCTAACATATGGATATTTTTTTTTTTTTTAGGAAAATAAATTTCAACTTAAAGCCCTACTACAACCAAAACTAAACTGATCAAAATTAAAAACAGGCAAAGCTGAGAAAGACAACTTCTTTGATCAAGTGATAGGTGTAGACGACTTGTGACCCATATTTGTAACAGCATTAGCAACGAAATTAGCTTCTCGAGAAACATGAGAGAAGGAAATAGCTTCAAAATTGCTAGCTAGACTCAGGATGTCTTTAACAAGGTTCGTACTCAAGGCGGAGCACATTTCTTATTGATAGAGTCTATAATTAACTTAGAGTCACCTTCAACATAAAACTTTCGACAGTTAAGGAGGGCATGATAAAGACCATCACAAACAGCACTGCTGACGGATGGATAGTTGAGATATCGCTAGAGTACCTAAAATTTTATGTGCGCGTGTTAGTTTGTGTGTGTGTGCGTGTGTGCGCGCGCGTGTTAGTGTGTGTGTGTGTGTGTGTATAGAGAGAGAGAGTACAAATACTGATCATATACAACGGTGTGTGCGCGCGCGCGTGTGTGTGTATAGAGAGAGAGAGTACAAATACTGATCATATACAACGGTGATTTCATTTCATGACAAAAGAAAAAGATAAAAGGAGGGTACTAGTGAGAAAAAAATAAAAATAAAATTGGGACAAGTCGCAAATGAACCGGACTTATCTCTGTAGTTGATTATTAGTCAATGACAATTTAATAAAAAAAGAAAACAAATGCAGAGTCACTTATAATCTGTTGTCCACACTCCAATTTACAACCATAAGCAAATACTTTCAGAGACCCATCAATATCCCACCGGAAAACATTAATAAATTACCGGTCAGAAACTCAGAATTGAAGGGAGCAAAAGATTACGAGTTACGTCACTAACAGCACATCTTACTAATTATCTTAGCAAGAAGTATCATCATCAACAAAAATGAGTATATTCAAAGCGACTCGCAGGGATCACATCCTAATGGTTACAAACTTTGGATCTGCAGTCACGATACAGTGAATATTCAGATGTTGAACTTGGCGGACCGTACAAGAGTTTGCCTCTACCGGGAAGCAACTTGCAATTATACAGTTGGAAACTATCTACAAGCTCCTGTAGTCTATCACTGTGACTTCATCCTCCGGTGCATCTAGATCTTGATAACTGCAAAAATTGAAAGTCAACTACTTATTACAGCTGGCTATATAGCAAACAAAAACATAAAGGGCATTCTGGCTAACGCTAGAAACCATGACAAGCCAAAATTGTTCAATTAAAAATCAAAAATTGAAAGAAATTGCCAGGGCAGCTGCAGTGAAACGTTCACCCAACAGTTGGGAGGGAAAAAGAAAACCTAAAAGAGACTGCCGGATGAGGTAACACGGACTAAATCGCAAAACATTTCCACCCCTGAATATATACCCTACATTCAAAATCACGACACTACCACTATGCCAAAACAGGTTTCATCCGAACAAACAGCAATCACAGGTTTCCGTTAAGCAGGTAGGAAGATGACCACAGATACAGTTCTAGAAATGACCCAAACAGGTTTCAACATTTTATAATCCAAGCTGACAAGCACCATATACAACGATAATGGAACGGTAACCCAAAATATTAAGAAATCATTCCATGCCAAGAGCAACACAACTGAAAATAATTGACCTACTGTGCTTCCAGCTCGCACATCCAAAACACTTTACATGGATCTACCCATAGGAGGAGCCCCCAAGTGCAACCACCCACCATCAGAAAGAATTGGCCAATCCTCACCAGTCAAGTACAATTAATTAACCAAAATTTCACCCCCAATCAGCAGTTCCCCAATCCACATTCTCCCCTCATCTTCAGCTATACAACACCTATTGATGATTAGAACACTGGGAAAAGGGATGGCAACAAAATATCAAACCAACACCTCCACATAGGAACCAGCTAATCCCAATCAAGCACCTCTTCACCAACTAACATGCCTAAGCTTCGGCCCAACTCCATCCAACATGTATACACAAAAAATTTATAAAATGGTTCCAGAAACCGTTCAGTCACTTCTAATCTCCATCTACATACTTTGACCAGGTATCACCTATTGTAAGCTTAAGCCCATAGTTCCATAGGTCACGTATCTAAAGAAACACTCTTTTTCAGCATCATAACAGACACCATGAATAAAACTTAAAACAGGTAATACAGAGAGAATGAAACGTTCACACCAAATACTTCACAAACACTGCTTACATAAATACCACCAGAAAGCCAACCATCGCAAAAAACATATACCCACCAAACAAAATAAGGGTTGGTACACATGTCAAGTTTTATTTCATTCAAGTCGTGTTCAACAATAATTTTTGTTCAATATCTAGTAGTACCAGTTGGAGATATTTCCTATGTGCCGTTCCCTATTCTCCACCAATGAAATTTCTTAGTTCCCTAAACGCCTAAAGTTGTGGAAAGAACCAATACTGAAATAGCTAATAACCTCAACATACAGTTTAGCTGAAATGCTAAGGCACAGATCCAGTAAGAAATGAGCACCAGAGATGATGGCTCACACATAAATTACCTTCTTAAACGTCGAGGATCCTGTCGAAAAGCTGGAGACAAAGCAAGAATTGGGGCTGGCCCACTCATTTGGGGTCCAGGCCACATATTTCTACCACTGCCTTCAAAGGGTGGAGGACCACCTTGCTCTCGCAACATCTGCATTGCAACTTCAGGTGGAGCAGGAACAAAAGGTCCGAGAGGACTGCAATAAGAGCAATATATAATATGAAAACAATATAATATAAGGGAGAACAGCAAAGAAAAAGCAAGTGACAACTTGAGTCTGAAGAATAGAAAGTGTTCAACGGGCAACATACCCAGCACCAGGCACAGGCATCAATACAGGTGGTGGGGGTATATCTGATGGGAAAGGAGGACCAGCATGCATCCCTTGTCCACCAAAATTATCATACATTGGTTCATCATGATTTCCTCCATCTTGACCATCATTGTTAGACTGGAATTCACCTTGCATATTCTCAGACCTATCATACCTCTCACCACCATTAGCTCGGTTTTCGCGTTCTCTCCGATTACCACGCTCATCTTTCAATCTATTCTCCATACCCGGCCTACGCCTCTGTGGCTTGTCCCTCTAAATGACAAATAAGATTTGATAAATAAGCAGGACAATCTATAGAGCATAGCTAATGGAGCAAACCCTCAACCAACTTTAATTAATGTTTTGCAGCAGAACATTTGAAAAACTTTGATGAAACATTTTTGTTAGTGATTGTTGCATTCTTGGTTCATGTGTTTATTTATACACAAGCAGGTGTAGACAAACTGATTCACAAAAACTACTTCCCTACCTGTACGGAAGCTTACACTAATTGTTATGTATGCAAACATGTATATACACATTTACACATATTTCACCGAAAAACAAAAATAAACAAAAAGCTATATTTTAAAAATAAAAAATAAGATACAAGTTGAAGCCAAGCAATCGCAGCAACAAATATATCTTGGAGGGGAATCCCCATCAAAAGTGAAGAATGGGGAGCCATTGCAAGAACACCCATAACCAAACAACTAACCAAACAACTAACTGACAATAGGCATCATCTCACAACAACCTTCCAATTATACTAACACAGGTAATCTTCATCACAAAAATAAAAAAGTAACAAATTCAACCCGTTTTAACGAAGAAAACTTATGGTTGTGAACGAGGATCTAAAGTTGCATAAAAGTGAACCTTCAAATGAGTTCAGACTTTTAGGTACTTGCTTTCAGCTCAAAATAGCTTGGCATATTTTGTATAATAACTTTCCCTTGACAGAATAACTGTTCTACAGAGCCACAGAAAAACTGAAATAACTTGGACATACATTTGAAAGCTTGACAAGTAATAGAAGAATGGTCCAATGCATGTTTTATTAATGGCACCTCTATGAAATCCGAGTAAAGCAAACATTGATATAAACAATAGGACTGATAAGTAATAGCAACTTTAGAGTCTTGGTTGGGTGTCCTTACAACTAAAATCCTTCACTAACTATTGCCAGATGGTTACATTAGGCTACTTTTGCCTCTATTGAACCAGCCTCTAGTATGGAAAAGCAAACATGACTTGGAAGTGACCAGAAAAGTCGTGTAATTAACCAAAAGGATAATGGATGGCATGTATTCTGCCATTCAGGCATTTTGCAGCATGATTTCTGCTTTTCCAGGCATTTCAACCTTGCATGACATAGGGGGCCTGATATCATGCAACAGGTTTGTTCCCCAAGTATGAACATTTCATAAATCAGCAATATTACGTGAACAGCCACGCTAAAGTAAATGATTAGTTTAAGAACCATACCAGTATCGATTGCTGCATAATAGGAGTTCCACCTGGCGCCTCTGCATCACTGTAAATGAATTCAAATTATTATAGTATATCTATCTATCTATCTACCTATACTATAAAGTCAAGCCAAATAAGTTTAAAAGGATAAAAGAAGAAATGGCTTGAAGGTTAGTTTTATTATAATTGAACGTTAAATTTTTTTTTCTTTGACGTTTATTCATCACAGGTCTAAGGCTAGTATATACGAAGAGAAAAGGATAACAATTACTCATCATTAAAGTTTCAATTCGAAAAGATAAGTATGCTTTCAACTGCATACATTTTTTGTTAAAAGAAATCACATACTTCATGTAGTTCTGGAAATATAAATCCTCGCGCATTTTCAAAGTCACATCCACCAGTAGCTCAGGGTGTTTTAACTTGAGATGTTTGTGTACAAATTCAGCAGCATGAAAGAGCTTAGTGCATCCCTTGGCACCACAACCATACTTCCAGCCATACTTTTCATCCCTAATCTTCCGCACAAAGGGATCTAGGCCTTGAACAGCAGCAGCTTCTATCTTTTCCTTGGCAGTCATTACTTCCAAGGGATCTTGACTATGCAATCTCTCTTGCCAATGCAAGTCTAATTTCTTTTCCCACTCAGCTCCATTACTACCTATATCGGAACCCTTTACCTCTACTCTCACATGCCTGAGACCTTTAGCGTCGTTTGACTCAATCATCCCATAATAATCTACACCATGTATGCGCCAAAGATAAGTAATAAGGGTGTCAAGTAGCTCAACACCCTCTAGGCCCTTGACAGATGTCAAACCCCGAACGATAACAACAGGGCCAGTGGAACCACCATGAGATTTTTCCCTGTTCATTTTGTCATTATCAGGTCCACATAAAATGTTCTCCACAATTCCTTTTTCCGAGTCAAGTTTGCGGACAAGGGCTTGGGCTTGTTCAATGTCAACTTGTATACGTCTAGGATCAGAACCGACTGGGTGAGCCTTAGGAGCAGTAGAAATAAGATCATTTTCTTTATTTGGTTCCCTGCCATGCCGTCTTCTCTTGCCATCCGCATCAGCTTCATCATCAGAATTTGGTTCACTAGTATGTCCAGATTTATTTGGAGCTGAGGGATTGACACCTGGGCCTCTGCATCCAAAAGACCAATAAATCTACAAGCCTGATATAATAGGCATAAGATATACTATTAAGTTCAGTATCTTACAAGTCCAAGGATCCACTTTGCAGTTCAAGCAGGAAATCCTTTGCTGTTTTCCGTGCTATTTCATTTCTCCTAGAGATAAAATCCAAAAGAATAGTTTAATCCAAAGGTTCCAATAAAACAAAAAGTCAAATCACCCAACTAAATGAGACAATTCAAGAAAAAATTTTGGACCTACAAAACTTCCTCAGCTTAAATACAGCATAAGAAAAAAAAACAAATTCCTTGAAATGTAAATAAAGCTCACCTTTCAATTACAGTGAGTAGGTTTGTGGGATGATATTTGTCTTTTAGCCTACAGGCACAAGCTAGTTGTGTTAACAATACACAGGTTAACCGACAAAAAAAAAAAAAAGGTGAAATATTTATTACCATTCCTCTTCTTTATGAGCATTAAAATAAGCTCGCTTCTGAGTAGAAATATACTCTGCCTTGTATTCTTGATATCTGCATAATTAATAAGTGGTGATTACCGGCCTATTCTACACTATATCAAAACTTGATGCATATAATAGAACTCTGGAGCATCTCAACTACTCAAATCCCATACCTGCGCTCAGCCTCAGCTGGCAAAATATCATCTTCCAACTCTTGGATGAATTGTTTGTATGACATCAGCCCTTCTCTGTAAAATATTAATTGGTATGTCATATTTCTAGAAAATATGAACAGTTTATGTCGATTTAATTATACTTCTTAATAAGAAAGATCCTCGATTGCAGAAATTCTTTAGTTATACATGTAAAAAGAAAATAATCAAAAATAAGTACGTAAACAATAAAAAGAACAGCATTTGTCTTATCAAGGATAAACCAAATAACTTAACCTTTCATTCTCTGCAAAACATAATAACATCATAAACATACAGGACAAAACAAAAACAAAAACCAAAAAAAAAAAACAAGCTGAATAGAAATAAAAATAATGAACAATAGCTAACCTTTGAGTGGTCCCAGTGCTGGAAGCATCACCAAAACCAACACGTCCTGAATCCCAGTCTGGAAAGAAAGAAAATACTGAGATTCTCTGATTCATGGAATATCAAACTTAAAACATAGCCACATAGAACTGAAAAGTTGTAACCAATAAGACGAACAGAATACACACACACACACACACACACATATAAACCCATTGAAAATATGACACTTAATTTTCAACTCCTTAATGATAATGGACAGCCAAAATACTTATCAAGCTATACCTCATACAAACTCCAAAGAACTTTAAAAGGGATGCTCTTATTAAACGTGTAAAACACACAGAGAAAGATTCTAACAAAACTCAATGACAAGTACAAAAGTTATAGAAAATTGTTTTAATGTGTTCAATATAGTCAAGCATGCCTAACCAAAATGGCTGAAGTCGATTGGTATAAGGACACTATGCCAGATAAGATTTTTTTTTTCTCCTCTTTGAGGATAATTTGGGAAAATTAGCTGGGTTTTATTCAATATATTGATAGATAATTATTAATACTTAAAGATCACCAAATTCAGATCACTGTTGGTGGCATGCGGTACTAGAAATCAGCTAATAAAAATCACCAACATATATGGCTTTCCTTAACAACATGTGATATGAGATGGTTAATTACAAAGCTTTTAAACCATATTCAGCACTTAACCTCTCATATTTCCAAGCACAATGAGATAGAGATTCGAACTAGCTTTACCTAATAAATAATAGATTCTATCAAGTGCGCGCTAAGTCAGACTCATGTTAAGTTCAAAGCGTCAATCCCAAAGGACCAAATTCTCAATCCATGTCTACCACCCAAGGAAACCTACATGACTATAGAAACAATAAGGAGTGTCTAGCGTACCATACCTCATTGTACATCCTTCCAATCACTAAATTGGGTACTAAACACATGGTAAATACAAATTCATCATCTTAGCTACAAGAGACCCAATTCAAATCCTAACTTTAAAAGAATAGATAAACTAAATACAATTAGGCAGTTTACCAGAAGGGCCATAGCCACCAGACGAGCGTCCAGCATAACGACCATGAGGCCTGTCATCACCATAAGCAGGTCTACCCCCCACCTCCCGCTCATATCCACTTGCATAATCATATCCAGACCTATGCCATCAACAGATCAAACAACGTTAAATCAAACATTATACTGTATTTCATTACGTGAATCTGTAGTGACAAGGGAGGAACAGTAAATCAGAAAAAATGACCAAATCCTACCACATTAACCTCAACTCCTCTAAAAGAAAGAAAAGGTAAAAGGAAACCCCATTCCACAATAGTTATACTTGATACAAATCCCTAGATCATAATCTCCGGTGTTTAGACCAACGTTGCTGTAACTCAATTGCATCTAAGAAATTGAACTATCAAGGTCATAATGTCCTCACATTCTCTCAGTAAAAAAGAGTAAACAAAGCACAAACAAATCGAAACTCAATCAACAAAGCCGAAGCTTACTGACCTCCTATCACCTCCAGGTCCAAAGGCACCTCTGGGACTCCCTCTCCGGCCGTCGTACCCTCCATCTTCCCTCCTCGACCGCTTAAATGGCGGCGGCGGCGACCTCCGAGGCGGCGAGTGCCTGCGGTCCCTATACGGAGGCGGTGGACTAAGGCTGCCCCGCCGCTTGTAATCCCTGTCCCTATCTCTCTCCCTCGGAGGCGGAGGGGAGCGATTTCCTCTCCGGGCGGCGAGGCGGGCGGTCGACGTCCCTATCTCCTCTCTCCTTTTCGTCGCGGTCGCGTCTTCGCGAGGGCGGAGGAGGCGGCGGCGGCTGTTGCTGGGGTGGTGGTTGTTGTTGCGGCGGAGGCGAGGATTGAGGAGGCTCTTCGGAAGACTTGTCTTTGCGGTCGCGACGGCGGTCCAAGGAGTCGACGGGCATGTTCATGATCTCGGCCATGGCTTTTGGGATTCAGAGAGGGAGGGTGAAAACCCTAGAGAATAAAAACCAATGGAGAACGGAAGAAGAATGAGTAATAGGACAACACGTTGAGGCCGTGGGTTGGGTTTCTAGTCAATTTGGCTAATTGAGTGTGTGAAAAAGTCCAAAGTATGCACGAGTCATGGATAGTTTTCAAATTTACTGGATCTGTAAGAGAAAACAAATAAATTTTATAGCAAATTATCATTACATACACTTTCAATCCATATATTCCCAAGGGTTTTTTGCACCAACAGTGTCTGGAGACTCATGTGACTGACAATATGATACCCGAACTTTAAAAGTTATCAAAATGATACCCAGACTCAATTTTTCGTATCAACGTCGTACCTAGTGTCAATTTCCGTCACGTCTCCGTCAATCTAATCACGTGCGTAGCACGTGACTCGTTAAATGGGGCTAAAAAGTCCGATTTGCCCTCAATTTCTTTTTCTTTATTTATTATTATTATTATTTATTTTATTTTATTTTTATTATTATTTTTTTTTTAAGAATACTCAATTCCTTAAATTCTCTCTCTCTTTAAGGTAACCAGTTTTGAATTCGAGGAGGATCCATCTCTTCGAAGGGCACTTCTCGAGCCTCAAAGTTCATTGTTTGCTATCTATCTCCGAACCTTTCCGGCTGACTTCAGTTAGCTTGGCCTTCAATTCTACTGGTATGTCCATATGCAATCCAATCCATAAACCTTTTCAATTATCCATCTATTTAATTATCATCCTCGTAACATTTCTCTGAGATCTCCATCTATTTAGAGAAAGGAAGTTAGTTTTCTGGGTTCTTCATCTCTCTAAATGAGAAAAAAAACTATGGCACTGGCAATTGTCAATGAATGACTAATATCCATCAAAACGCATAGACCAAATCAAGCCATATTGCCATACTACAACGAAAACTACCAATAATTAACAAAACCATTAGTCTGGGTTCTTCCGATGGATGGAGCAGCAGAGGTAGATAGAAAAACACATATTCGAAACGATAAAGAAGATCGAGAGAAAAGGAATATCTCATACTCATAAAAGGAAGGTCGCCGGAAAAGGAAGACCAATTTTGATATCTGAGTTGAAATCAAAGGTCGCCGGAAAAGGAAGAAAACCCACCGTGAAATCCCTACACCATCTCTCCTTCGATTCTCACTCATGCTTCGTTGTTGGGACAATCCGACACCACAAGGACGTCCACGACGTCAAGAGGAAGCTACGGCCACCGGTTGAAGGTCTCGAAACGGCCGGAATCTGGAAAGCTCGCCGGAAATCCATGAAGCTTCTCCCCTTCGATTCTCCTTCCTCACTTCGCAACTTGACAAACGAAGACCACCAGGTCGGTAGCCACCTCACCATTCCCTAAAAGACCCGAAGCCGGCGTCATGGGTTCAAAGAAGATAACCTCTTTCCCCTCCTCGCCGCAGTTCAACCTCGACTTGCCGGAACTCATGTTCGTCCCTGGCCCAGTTTTGGGCGTCCGAGACCAACCCGACCACCGCTGCGGCAACCCAACCCGATCCACACTCGCAGTCAGCGAGTCGACAAAGAAAACGCAAAAAACCTCTCCCCACCGATTGGGATCTTTTTTTTTTTTTTGAGAATCACCGATTGGGATCTTGGTTAATAAACAAAGTAAAAAAAAATTCAGTTTTTATTTTTAATTTTGAATTTATTCATTTAGGATTTAATAGAGGGGAAAATACTTTTTTGCCCTCATTATGCGACTCACGTGTCTCGCATGTGGTCAAAATTGACGGAAACGTGACGGAAATTGACAGCAGGTACGACGTTAATACGAAAAATTGAGTCTGGGTATCATTTTGATAACTTTTAAAGTTCGGGTATCATATTGTCAGTCACCTGAGTCTCCAGACACTGTTGGTGCAAAAAACCCTATTACCAATAGCAGGCCTTCTTTCTTTTAAATCCCTTAGGCCCCGTTTGGATGGCAGGAAATCATGGTATGGAATGAGAATTAATTTCATTTTCCATTCAGATGTGTTGTTTGGTTGTAATTAAAGATTGGAAAGGAAATAAAAAATAAGATTTGACTGGAAATTGACTCCCTCATAAAGCCTGAATAGAATTACCTAGTCATGGGTGGTATTCTATTTCCATTTCCCACTGTCAAAGGCAAAATTACATTAATTATCCCTCTAAAAATTTATATTCCCCACCAATATTCCTTATAAATTGATGTACTTTAATTAGTAAAAGGGCGTTATTGAAAATTATAATTCTATATTTCATTCTTATGACTTACCAAACACTACAATAGAAATGAAAAATTAATTCCAAAATTTAATTTCTAGTAATATTCCAAACACTCACATGGAAATACCAAATCATATTCCATTCCATATCCGTCTGGAAAGGAAAATAAATCCTTTTCCAATTTTGACATTCCAGCTAACCAAACGGGGCCTTACGGTACTCGGTACTGTAGCTGATCCATGCGGCTATTTTCCGTCCAGTTTTGAATAAATTTCTGTTAACGAGTAAATTACTAAAATGCCTTTTGCAGAGTTTGAAACAAACGGGAACCACATTGGAGCAACTCAAACAGTGACTAAAGGATATCGAAGCACATCAGAGTTCTGATTTCAATGGAGCTATGATTCTTTGTGTTTTCAATCGAAACACTTAGGTCTTCATGGAGAATTGGCCCTGTAATTCTTATTCAAACAACAACTCAGATGATTCGAAACCCTAATTTCGTTTTAATTTTGTGATTTTTCTATGTCGTTAATTTTAGTTATTAATAGCTTTGTTTTTCTTCAAATCTGGTTTAGGTTTTGCTTCGATAACTTGTAAACGTTTCAATTTGATGAGTTTCAATTTATTTATTGTGTTTTTTATGCTTCGCTTTGATTTCGTGATTTTTGTATGTCGTTGATTCAGTTGTTAATATTTTTCTTCTTCTTCAAATATTGTTTAGGTTTTGCTTCGATTACTTGTAAATGTTTCAATTTGATGAGTTCCTATTTGATTACTATGTATTTGAAAGAGTTTCACAGTTCAAATGGGGGTCACTCTATTCAATGTTAAGTTGGTATTGTAATGCAATGATAGAGACAAACTCAGGGTCTTGCTATATCTTAGAGTGTGATGAATCAATTGGTCGTTTTTATAGTATTTTTATGTGTTTTGGTAGAGCTATCGAGGATTTCAAGTCCTGCATGCCTCTTTTGTTTGTGGATGGTTCATATATGAAGAACAAATATCAGGATCAACTTCTTTCTGCTACTGGAAAGGATGGTAATCAATTTCCATACCTTGATTTTCATTTTACTTTTGTGAATCATATTGTGAAAAGCAAGGTAGATTAATGCTATTGTGGCACAATACTTTTGTCTCTAATGCTTTACTTTTTCCGTTTCAATATGTGTTGAATTAATGCTATTGTGAAAATGATTTGATCAAGTTTCTTATTATGCAGCGGCACGCTGCAAATAAAAAAATAATAAAAATAAAAATAATAATGATGATGCCTTTTGTTATTGAGGTTCAGTAGGTTTGTCTTCTGTTCCTGTTTTTTGTCCACTATAGTTTTGGTTTTGAAACTCATCAACCATCATTTCAAGTACTTTTGTTTATGCCTATGTTTGAATATACGAATTATATGTGCTTTTGAAGTTCTTACTTTTTGGAGTGAGTTTGTGCTAAGAACGTACTATGTATTCAGAGGTGATTGCTAGCTGTACTCACATGTCAGAGACTATGATGGTCGTCATTGATGGTACAACAAGGTTCTCTTATTTTTGTTTTTCTTTTGTGATTTTCATTTTACTTTTGTGATTTTCAAGTAAAATGAAAATCATAATCATACCTTGATTACCATCCTTTTGTGATTTTCATATGGTCCAACAAGATTCATTTTACTTTTGTGATTTTCAAGTCTTTCATTTCAACTTCTATATGAAATTGTTTTTCTGTGCTTGATATTGAAGTATGTATATGTGAACATATTTTGCTGTTTTTGTTTAGATTAGCAGATTTTTTATGGAACTTAGTGAATCGTCATTGTGATTTTGTTGATGATATATTGAAAGGTTACTGTGTCATTTGTTTAATCAAGATGGATAGATCATGGATGAATGCTGATAGGAGGTATGATGAATATAAGTTAGGAGTGGCTAAGTTTTGTGAGTTTGCTTTGGGATATGCTAGAGACCCAAACCACATTTCTTGTCCTTGCACAAAGTGTGGAAATATATAAGAAAGATTTTTTTGCACAAGTGATCTTTGATCACTTGTTTATAAATGGGATTGACATAGGTTATGATAAATGGACAAAACATGGGGATGTTGTAGTGGAGTCAGGATCAGATATGAATACTGAAAGTGTTGAGACAAAGGCAAGTGAACCTAACACTGTGCCGGGTAACATAGGGGCAGATCATGAAGTAGAATTAGATAGTGATGTGGAGTTGGAAGAGGATGAGGATGAGGATGAGCAGCTAGCTCTCAAGTGAGTGTAATGAATTCAGAAAGTTTGTTGATGATGCCAATAAACCCTGGTTCCCTAGTTGCACTAGGCACACCAAGATGAATGTGCATGTGAGGTTTTACAACTTGAAAGTCAAACGTGGTATGAGTGATACGGCTTACTCAGACTGGCTGATTACTTTTTTTGAGTATCTTCCCATAGAAAATGAGATACCTATCTCTGTGTACGAGGCAAAGAAAAGTTTGAGTGCATTAGGAATGGATTACACCAAAATACATGTTTGCCCTAATGACTATATTTTGTATAGAAAACAGTACTTTGATGACATTATATGTCCTACATGTGGTATTTCTAGGTGGAAAGTTTGGAAAAACAACAAAGAAATAGAGGAAGTATCTGCAAAAGTGTTGTGGTACTTTCCTCCTATTCAGAGGTTCAAAAGAATGTTTCAATCAACTGAAACATTAACGAGTTTAACTTGGCATGCCTCCTAGAGAAACAGGGATGACTTAATACGTCATCTCGCAGATTCACCTTCTTAGAAGTTAATGGATGAAAAATGGCCTGACTTTGGTAATGAACCACAAAATCTAACACTTGCATTGTCATCAGATAGGTTTAATCCTCATAGTTGTTGGCCTATTATTTTGGTAACCTATACAATCTGCCTCCATGGCTGGTAATGAAGAGGAAATACATGATGCTTACCTTATTGATATTAGGGCCTAAACAACCGGGAAACAACATCAATGTTCACCTTGAACCATTAATAGATGACCTGAAGCTGTTATAGGTGTTTGAACCTAAATTTGGCAAGACCCACATGACACACGGTGGATAGGGTCCACAAGAAATTTAACTTAGGACCGTAGTTAAATGGTTGAATAGCCGCAACATAATGGATGACCGCTATTGAATGGCCGCGACATAATGAATGGCGGTAATCGAATTGTGTTAATCAAGTTCATAAAGGTCATTAGCTGCAGGCGCGCGTTAAAAGGATTCGGAATATTCAAAAGCCGCGGAGATTATAATTTGAGACAATCAACTTAAATGCACGGTTATGAGTTTTAATTCCTAAGTTAGTAGTTACTGCATTCAAATGCTTGTAATCGTGCATTGATTCACAACTTTGAATTCATGCAATCAATACGGTCTCGACAATTACAACCAAGATTTCATCTTTTCCTTTATTCAGTAGTGTATCTTTCACTATAAAAAGGACCGTAGGCATCATTGTTAGTGATCCTCGACCAAACGCTCAACACGACTTCATACTTTTATCTCAATACATTTCAACAACAGTTATCAATCCTTACGTGTTTATCTTATCGCTTTCTTTACCGGTATTTATCATTCTTGCACTTTACATTGTCAATCTTTACATTCTTGCAATTTATCTTTTCGATTGTTACTTTGTTGCACTTTATTTCCTACGGTTTACATTCTTGTTATTTATCTTTATTTGCTGCACTTTTACATTCCTGTTGTTTACTTCGCAGTATTTATTTTATCAAAATATTAAGAAATCATAAAAAGAATCATCATCACCTCACTTTCACATCAATCACCGAGTTACAGAGTATGAACATTCCGGCTAGCAAGGCCGATCCGTGCCTTGCATCCAAGGCAGAGAGAACCCCGCGGCCGAAATCGATCATTCCTCAATCCACAATCAATTGTTCAGAAGTCAGATCGGCGCAAGATCTAAAACCATAACAAAACCTCGCTTGGCCTCCCGGTCGCGAGTTGACACGCCCGCGCCCATGTTACCACACCAAAAGGACACGTGTAAGCCAAAGAAGCCCTCGGCCCAGTGACAGGTGGCCGAGATGATTTTTGAGCGAACAATGGGAAGGAGCGAATGGAGTTTACGATGCTATTAAGAATGAAAATTGTACTCTTAAGGCTTTACTATTCTAGACAATCAATGATTTTTCAGCATATGGTAACCTTTCAGGGAGTATACTTAAAGGCTATAATGCATGTCCAATTTGCCTTGATAAAACAGAATCTACAAGGCTAGTTCATGGAGGAAAGATGGCCTGCACCATTCATCGGCAGTTTTTAGGAAGGCACTATCCTTATAGAAAGTTAAAGGCCCCTTTTAATAACCGCCTAGAACATGTAGCAGCTCCGGTGCCGTTGACTGGAGAGGAATTATTGAGAAGGTTGGGGGAGGAAGTTCCACATTGGCCTTATGGGAAGAAAAATCATCCTCCTGCTTATAAGGGTGCTGAGGATCAAATGAGGCCTTGTTGGAAGAAGAAGTCGATATTTTTTCAGCTTGAATATTGAAAGTATCTCCCTGTTAGGCATTGCCTTAATGTCATGCACATTGAAAAAAAAAGTGTGTGATAATCTAATAGGGATGTTGTTGAACATTCCTGAAAAAACTAAGGGTGGACTAAAGAGTCAGCTAGATTTGGTGGAATTGGGTATAAGATTAGGATTGCAGCCTAATTTAGATGGTCTGAAAAAGAAACGCTTGCCACTGGCAAGCTGGAACCTAATAGTAGATGAGAAAGATGTATATGTGGCTGTTTTCATGGCATGAAGGTTCCTGAAAACTATTCTTTGAACATTTCCTGACTTGTTTCAATGGAGGATATGGAGGATTTAAGGCTGACTGGACTGAAATCCCATGATTGTCATGCCTTAATGCAACAGCTACTCCTGGTTGCAATTTGAGGTGTGCTGGAAAAATCGGTTAGAGTTGTTGTGATCCGGCTTTGCATGTTTTTTAGTGAAATCTGTAGTAAAACTATAGATGTTTCAAGGCTTCCAAAAATTCAAGGTGATCTGGTAGAAACTTTGTGCGAGCTTGAGAAGTGTTTCTTCCCTTCGTTCTTTAACATAATGATCTATTTAACGGTCCACTTTGTTTTCGGTGGATGTATTCTTTCGAAGGTATATGAAGGTACTAATTATAAGAGAAAGCTGGAGACGGGCAACTGTTGAGGAGAAAAACAAAATCTGGTCACGTGTTCAGGTACAAACTTGTTGAGTTTATTACTTTTAGGGAAAATTATTGGTCCCCCCCCGAACTATTAGGGCGTCGATAGTTCAGTCTATGTTATCTCAATGTTAACAAATTAATCCTCAGACATTCAAATCTCACACAATCTAGTCCTTCCGTTAACTGTCCGTCCAAATTGGCCGTTAACTGGGTGACATGGCAGTTTTTTCCATGCCAACTCAACTGAATGCATGCCATGTCAATGGAAAAATCAAGAGGTCACCCCCTATTCTTTATGTTCCCTCTTCTTCATTAAAAGAAGATAAAAATCCATCCAAAATTGAGATCATATTTCCCTCCATATTCACAGATGGAGTAATATTTCTGTAAATTGAAGCATCCACAATTTTGAAGCATAAATGGAAGGAAAAAGTTCGAAACAAACATTCACCTACATTCGTAATAAACCAAAAAATACATTGTATCGTCAACATTAGCAAGCCATTGAACAAAGCTCTAACTTGCCAAAAACAAACGTTAGAGCATTACATCCCCCAATTGTTCAAGTACTAATATGTTTGGAGTTAAATTTAGCTCTAATCATCTTATCAAAAGATTAGAGCTAGTAACAAAGTGACACAGCACAAGGTTGCCCAAAAACAGGATGCCTAAAATGTTTTGCTTGGCTAGCTAATATTAGATCCCATATGTACAACTATTTTCCAGCTCCTTTACCTGAGTTATGTCTAACCCTTTGAGAGGACCTTGATGGTGTTGCAGCCTTCTTGGTTGATGCATTGGAACCTTGTACAGACCTTGAACTTGTTGGGGCAGATCTACCTTGTACAGGCCTTGAACTTTGCTGGGTAGATGAAGCTTCTACAGGCCTTGATCTCTTTGGGGCAGACTTGTTTGCTTCCAACCTTGATGCCTTTAAGGCAGCTTTCTTTTTCTGGAGACACACAACATTGCATTATAAGTATACTTTAGACCATAGTAGCAGTACATACAAAATCAAGGAAAAGAGAGAGTGTATTGTTACCTGATACGCTAAAATTAAGCGCTCAACTTAACCCTGCAAGATGTAGTCGTTAGCAATATAGAGTAAGCAATGATTGTTCAAGCCGGGGATTGAGGGTAACAAATTAATCACACAAAATAAAAACAAACTAATTTAAACTAACTAAAACAAAAATCAAACAAATAAAATCTGAAACTAAACAAAACAAAAACGTCAAATACTAGAAAAGAGAGAAAAATATGCAGGAAACAGAAGGGGATAGAAAGGGGCTCTGCAATCCTAAGCAAGAACAATATTTTGGGGTTTTTGGTTTTTTAATGAAAATAAAAGAGAAAATAAAAGGAAAACGAATTTGATTTTTGATTTTGAGAAAATAAGATGGAGAACATGTTAGAGACTTGGAAATCCACCACGAATTACTTTCGAACAATGTTAAGTTAACCTAGTTTCAATTACTAAGGTGTGAACATAAACCAACCAAGAAACAAGTCGGAGCAGATCATGTCCCTTATTAAAGTTTCCCTAATTACTTAGTCTACGTGAACGCACAATAGCTAAGCCTATCAAACATGCAATCAAGGTATAGAACACTATCCTATCAACAACACATATAGTGTCAACATATTTGAAGCATTAAGATCTCATGGAAACGATTGATTATAGAGTTGCAGTCTAGTGTGGAACGCCTACCTAGCATGCTCTTCTAGTTGTTTAAAACATCAGCTTTTGTCCAAAGCCTTGCATACTTGTGGATTAGAAAACAAGACGATTAGGTGAATTATTTTCTAAACCTAGCTCCAATTACATGCATATATCCTAAGTGTCGACCCAAATAACATAAACACATAAAAGTTTTCAATCAAGCAGAAATAAACAACCAATTCACACCAAATATCAAGAAACTAGATTTAAACAAACATATGTTCTACATAATTGGGGCTTCAAACCTCGCCCCTAGCAAAAAGAATGTTAGTTACACATTGTTTTGAAAACCAAAATAAAACAAATAGAGAAAAAGAAGAAAAAGATGATGGTGGATGAATAAGAAAGAGAGATAGAAGAGAAGGTGAAAGGCGTGGTCGTCCTCAACGTGTGCAGAAGCTCAATATATATAGGAGAAGTGCAGCCCTAGTTTCCTTCTTCAACAATGCTTTGAAAACCTTCCCTAGTTGCTTGAGGATTCCTTTAATTGGTGCTCAATTAAATGATTTTGAATGGCATCGGGCTGATGGGTTGTGTGGGATTACAGAGGCTAGCGCTCCGGAGATTACAAGATTTCAAATTTTAGGGTTTTTTGGGAGATTACGAACTAGGTTACGATTTAGAACAGATCGAAGACTACAGTAATGGGTCTTCACGACATTTTACAGTCCGAGGTGGCGCCACATGGCGTATCCAAGTTTCCACGTCACCCAGTTAATAGCCAATTTGGATGGACAATTAACGGAAGGACAAGATTGTGTGAGATTTGAATGTCTGAGGATTAATTTGTTAAAATTGAGATAACAGGGACTGAACTGTCGACGCCCTAATAGTTCAGGAAAGGACCAATAATTTTCCCTTACTTTTATTCATCATGCAGTTTGTCTATTTCATTAAATTTATGTAGTTTCCATTTATATATTAGTAGATGAACCTTATTACTGATACTTAGCTGTGAAATGTACACAGATTCCATTTTTGCTTGATCCTGAAAATAAGAAATGGTAATGGACTCTACTGCAACAAAGTGAAGGGAATTCAAGTCTCAACTAACTTCAAACTACATAGACTACCTATCTGGATGACCCTGAAGCGTTGAAGTATCCTTGATCCAGATGATTATCCTTTCATAAATGCAGATCATTGGACTCAATTTGTCAAATCCCGGATAACGCCGTCATTTTTGGTATGAAAGCAACATATCACTAGTTTAATGTAGTTGTAGTTCTAACTTGCATTTGTAATATAAAATTGATGTTAAATTGAATGCCGATTTTTGCAGGAAAAGCGTGCTACACAACAAGAAAGATGCAAAAAGTATTTATATCCTCATAGACTGTCTCTTAAGGGATATGTAGGGTTGGAGGAAGATATGGTATGTAAATAATGTTTTATACCCTATATATGTTTAATTTATAACATAACAAAGCTGGCTAATTAATTGTTTTACTTTGTAGGCTGATGAAGAAGTTGATAGGGCCACACTTTGGATCAAAGGAAGGCAGTCCAAGGATGGTAGTTTCAAGGATGAAGAGACAAAAAAGAAGGCTAAAAAAATAGTCATCTTGGTCATAGAGACCAACGTCACGGTCCCAGGGATCAGTTGTCACGGTCGTAGAGACCGTCGTCGAGGCCATGGAGACCCGCGGTCAGCGTCAAAGAAGTCAGAATTTGGAAAGGTTTGTCTGTATTTACAAGGATAACTGATATGTTTAAAATTGAAAAGCATATATTATTGAAACGTCAAAGAGTACAATCAGAGCCACAATTGGTAAAAAAAAAAGGAAATTTAGCAGTCGCCTCCCACGCGACTTTATTATATAAACATAAAAAGTAAGACAAGGTATAGTGCGAATGGCTTTAAGGCTTCAAAACCGTGGAGCGCCGTGAGGACCCATATAATACGGCATAAAAGATTGATCAATCTTTGGGAAATTCATTATCATGCGCTAATGGTATTCGATCACGGCATCATGGTAGCCGTCTTTGTGGCTTTGAACCCAAACCTCATCAAAAAATCTCTCCCACCTATAGCACTCGCGAAGCACGATCTTCAAATGCTTAGCGTGATCCCTTGAGCGGTGAACTTCTGCAGACAAGTCACAGACCTCTACCTTCAGCCTACAAACCTTTGACATGGTATGCTCAAGAGAATCTTGCAAGACGAAAGATTATTCTTGAAGAGCTCTGAGGCAGTGGGATTCCGGGCTCTTGACCCTGTCAATGCTCACACTTTAATGCCAGGGCCTACTAGGGCCAATGTCTCCCCTTGAAGCACGAGGGACACTTGTCTCCATAACATTAGGGTAATCTAACATGTTCTCAAGGTAGCGACAATATTCATCGTCAGAGCGACCCCCTTTTAAACACCCATGAGACCTGAGAGAGAAAAGTAAAAAAAAAAAAAAAAACCGTCAGTAAGATCATCTCCCAAGACAAAAGTTTCAGATAATAAAAGGAGTAAAGAGGAAAGCATTGAAGGACCTGTTTGATGAACTGTCGAATGTGATCATGATTGAAGTTAAAGTTTGACAGTCGGGAGTGTTCTTGTCAACAACAATGATCTGTTTTCTTTGACCTGCAGGAGAGGGTTTAGGATGGCCGGCGTGAAGGCTAAAGTTGACTCAAATGGGCTTATCTTGAGGCGCCATGACAATGGGGTGAAATAGGGAGGTAACAAAATTTCAACAAGATGTGCGTAGAAATTTGTGAATGAGGAACCATGAATGGGAAAGCGTCTGAGAGAAGAAGAAGTGAGAGAGCAAAGGATGTGGACGTGAAAGAAGAAACAAGAAAAACCAGAAGGACAATTTCGCCAATATCATAAATTTCATTAACTCTTCCGCGTTTTCAACTTGATTCCCGCAGAAGCAGATATGAAAAGCTACGAAATGGAGCTTCTTGATTTCAGCGGTTCAAGGAAGCGCTTCCAGATGGAAGCTGATTGTAGAGGTTTTACCAAACAGCCCAGCTAATTTGTAAAAGCACTTTTAGTGCCAAAAGCAACCCCAAAAGCAATCCCAAACTAAGCCGTAGAACCACTATACTTCTCGTGTCTCATTTACTCTCTCTCTCTCTCCAAAGCTAACTAGAGCCTTCGGTTCTAACGTTAACACATGCCATCTCCACCAGCCAAGGTTTTAGAGCTAACATTCAAGAAACGTGACAGCTCCTATATTTTCTTTGTTCTTTTCCTATTTGAGTTATCTACTGTGGTCGCTCACTGGGCACCAATCTTCTTTGATAGTCACTCAATCTTCTTTCAGCTTCACCGTCAAGCTTGCATTTCTTGGCAACTTATGCCTAGCCTAGTTCACGTGCAAAGTTTCAAGTCAAAATGAATTTAATTCCATCCCCTCCTTGGCGGTATCAAAAAAAAAAACAAAAAAATTGCCCAATCCCATCCTTGGCAACAACTCACTTAGCGGATCCTTAGCAGCAACTCACTTAGTGGATGGCGGCAACTTACTTAGCGGTAACAAAAAAAAAAAAGATTTGTAATTGCTCTGGGCACCCATGAGGGCAAGTGATCAAATAGGCATAGACTTCCCCAAAGCGTCAGTCACATCTTACCGCCAGCGCCGGTAGTCCTCATTTGCATTCCAAGATCTTACTTTTTGCACGAGACGTATACAACGTTCACTTGCATCCGCCAATCACAGGCTCATCCATGATGAGCTCCGGGCAAACATTTGGTTAGCGTTAAAGACGCGCACCCAAGAAGAATCGCTTCAGCGGCAGCCCCATGGTGATCGAGCTTCCGCTCAAACATGACAGCCTCGTCAGCGTCAGCGCCAGCCATCAATTGTCCCAAGAACTTCTGACGACCTTGAGCTTCCGCTCAACCCATGACGAGCCCCGTCAGTGTCAACATCTTCCGCTGGACAATCTCTACCGCTACCCATCTTCCGCTGGACAACCTCCACCGCTACCCATCTTCCGATGAACAACCTCCACCGCTAGCCATCCTCCGATGGACAACCTCTGCTCGCCATCCTCCACCAACCCACTGGCCAACTCTCCGCCAACCGCCACGTTGCACCGCCAAGCGGCAACAGCCAGCCAAACTGCACCGTCAAGCAGCAACTGCTGCGCAACAACTGTGATCCGCCAACGTTCAGCGTCATCATCACCTGCCCATGATGAACTCATGCTCATCCATCATTGCTCTTCTAAGACGAGCGCCAGCCAGCGCTAGCGGTACAAACACAAGTGCATAGGGGCACTGCCAGCAGATCGTCGTCAGGTCCTCGCATCAAGCTTCAAGCATGCCACCAACGCTAGCGTAACGGCCCAGTCCCACAGCGCCAGCCCAAGCAACGCAACGCCAGCTCTGCTTTTCCTTCTCGGCCGAATGCAAATCCGGAATCACGACGCAGCCTTAATGCACGCTCATGGCACAGCGTTCAGCGGATGCTCATTAGCTCCAGTCATTTAAACTCGCGTTATTCATCCAACTTCACTCTTGGGTACCTGGGAAATTGGGTTGGCTATCAAGCTGTGCTCTCCTTCAATTAATCAACCGACGTTCATCTGAGCACCTCCCTTCAATCATGGCTTCAAGCTTCGGCTTTCGAATTTTCTGTCCCGTCAAAACAGTCAACAAGCTAAGTCTCCTGATGCTCTGTACTTATCCTATCTTTATTGATAAGCATGAATTGGAATTCTAGCTGCACACCATGTGCTTATATGTGAAACAGCATGACTGGTTTAGTGCCACCTATTAGTCACATGATATCTACTGAGCTCCCTTACCTCTTAAGCTATCTGCTCATTGAGGTATACGTAAAGCCTTGCGCGCCGCATGCATGTTTCTGTTCTACGCATAATAAATTGTGAGTACAGCATGATACATAACATACTTGGCACTTGGTCTATGCACTGTAGATAGATATTTTTGTCTCTGCACTTATAATGTTAATAGAGACAATCAATTAACTTGCAGTGCATATAACCGTTTATATACATATACGTAGTGGTGGAGCCAGGAATTTAGGTTTACAGTTTACTGTACTGGGGCACAAAAAAGAAAAAAAAATTATATATATATATATATATATAAACACACAAAATCTTTAAATGTAATTTCTATCTATTACAATGGTAATTGTCCTTGACGAGATTTCATATTTTGAAATCGTTGCATGATAGTCTCATCATCTATACTAGTAAAAATGTCTTTCTCAATATATAAAATCAAGCAATCATTCATAAACTCGTCACCCATTCGACTACGTAAACGAGTCTTCACAATATTCATAGTAGAAAATACTCTCTCTACACTTGCAGTTGCAACTGGTAAAATCAATGCTAATGTCAAAAGCAAGTACACCAGTGGATATGTCACATCTTTTTTGGTCTGAACCATCTTTTGTGCAAGATCAGTAATTCCCTTCAATTCAGAAAACTCAATGTTGGAGCGCATGTCTACAATGTAATTTTCAAGTTGATCATCCAGTACCTCTAGATCATGTGCAGAAAAATCCTGAGGATAATATTGGGCCAGCTTTATCAACTTTTCTTTGTCAAAAGCTGAGAATGAATTTCTCGGGTTTAAACATGACATACAAAGAAGCAACTCAGTATTCTTCTCATTGAAACGATTATCCAACTCTTGAAGTTGATTATCAATAACAGTATAAAATAACTGAACACGATAATGATGCAAGTTTGTGATCACTTGAGCATTGCTCTTTGATTTCCCTTGAGCTGCATAGCATTCATCCATGTTTAGAACTTTAATAGAATGTTTCTCATAAAAAACTGTAATTTGTGTGAATAAAGAATCCCAACCATCCTCTCTCATTGCCTGCAATCGTTCCTTGCATACAGTAACCAAGTTCATAGCATTCACAATATCTTGATCTTTCTTTTGCAATGCTTTTGACAAATCATTTGTGATTCCCAACACATTTCTCATCCAACACATTTCTCATCAAGTGTAGACAGAAAATGAATTCATATGATCGCATATAATCCAATAAAACCCTTGCTTCTAGCTTTTGTTCAGAACTTGTTCCATCCATTCTGACAACCTCGAGTACAGCTATCACAGATTTGAACATTCTAGCCAAGCTAATTAACGTATCATAATGAGAGCTCCATCATGTATCACTAGTTCGCTTCACACTAGTTTCCTAATTCAAGCCTTGACCACTTGAAAACTCATTGTTTTCTAGTGCTTCTAATATGTCAACACCATGTTTTCTAGTGATTCTTGGCCACTGCTACCAAAGCTAATTGTAGTTGATGAGCAAAACAATGCACATAAAAGGCACATTTATTTTCATTCAAAATAAGTGTTTTCAAATCATTTAGCTCACCTCTCATATTACTTGCTCCGTCATATCCTTGACATCGTAGTCTTGAAATGCTTAATCCATGTCTACTTAAAAAATCATCAATAGCTTCCTTCAGTGTGATAGCATTGGTATTCGTAACATGCTCAATACCCACAAAATGCTCAATCACCTTTCCATCATCCACATATCGTAATACAATGGCCATTTGCTCCTTTGAGGGCATATCTCGAGATTCATCAACAAGAATGGCAAATAAAGAATCACCAAGTTCACTAGCAATTGTATTGACAATTTCAACTGAAATAGCACTTACAATGTCCTTCTGAATATCAGGTGATGTTAACTTCAAATTTTCAGGAGCATTTTTCAATGTGACAGCTTTTATATCTTCATTATAACCACATAACCATTCCAAAATTTCAATAAAGTTTCCTCGATTATTTGAATTTTCAGATTCATCATGCCCACGAAATGGAAGTCCTTGCTTCAAAAGAATTCTAATTAACAACACCGATTGATGCACTTAAGCGAATCCTATAGTCAATCCGATCTTGGCTTGTATGATTTGACAATATGGTTTCAATCTGTTGTTTTTGATTTAGTAACGCTTCACAGTTTGTCTGAGCCTTGTTATGGGTTCTGTTTGGCCCTCCAACATGACCATATACTATACTCTTCTTCTTCCAGTTCTTAAATCCGTCACACCTCCTTGTTTAAAAAGATAACAACATAGACAATATGCAGCATCGTTTTTTATGCTGTACTCTAACCAAGTAGGAAAATCATCAAACCACTCTTTAACAAATCTTCTTTTCTTTCTCCCAAATTCTCTGATAGGAAACTCGTGAGCTCTAGGTTGACAAGGACCTTTTTGTAGATAATATCTGCGTACTTCATCTTGAACATTAGGATGATAGCTTGAAATTGGAGGACGATTTCCAGGATCAGAAGGATATTTTTCATTAAATTCGGGACAAGGCTTCTCTGAATTACTATCATTCTTCTTTGTTTTTTTTTTGCAGGGGATGACTCCAATGAGATATTTATACCCGATGACTCCTCTGCACCAGAATTTTCTTTTCTTTTAAAGTATCTTAACATATTTGCATTGAATGAAGAATAGAAGAGTAGTGAGAACAAAAAGAAGCGACCTACAGCAGTACTCTTCACAAAAAAATTGATTGAGAATTGTTACGCAATGATATATATATATATATATATATACACATGTTATTGATCTAAAAGAATTTTTTTTAATCGTTTTCCTATTGAACTTGAAAATCTGTAAGTAATGTAAGTAATAAAGAAATAGGAATCCTTAATTGTATCCGGTTCTACTACTGATGTCAAGAAGATTTGGGGAAAATAAATATTATATAATATTATAAGAAAGTCAAACGTGGGACTGGTGGGAGCACGTTCCTCTCAAACAATCCCATCAGAGAAAAAAAAAACAAAAATAAAAGATGAGTACTTCACGTGCTCTCCATAATCATTCATCAAGTTGAGATAATAATATAAAAATATATAATAAAAATCTGATATTAATATAATGGGTCCGTGACCATCAGCCCCAATAATAGGCAATTTTAGCCCACTTACACCAGAAAGAAAATGTCACGCCCCTGATTTTTAACACAATTAAAAATCGATATATAACCCCATAATTATACATGCGTGAACGTTCAGCCATCAATACCAAATACCTGGAAAACTTTTTCCCTTTATACAACATACATATTGATGCCCTGAACCCACTATGTCAATATTGACCCGCCCACAGAGTCATATATTACATAAGCTTACGAATTAAATTGTCAACAACAAGATAAAACGTAAAAGCTCCTCAGAGTTTACTACATAGCGGAAGTCATAACAATGGCAAAGCCAAATCAAATTTGCTTCCTACCTGTTCTGTTGCCAACAAGCTACCTCGGCTTCAGCCCCGATTATCCTACTCTGCAGGATTAACCCCTACACCGTTGGAATGGTGCATCGGGTTGTCACACAACAAACCCGGTAAGCTTTTGCAAGCCCGTATGAGTAACTCAAAACAACTCGCACAAAACTACGGGATAAAAGCCCGCATGTTTCGATCGAGGAAACAACTCACACAAATCACGTTTAAATCAATAAACAAATCACGGGATAAACCCACACAAATCACATTTCAATCGAGAAACCAAATCACACTTTGATCCCTTAAAACACGATATAAAGGAGAACAACTCACACTTTAATTCCCATTCAAATCGAAATAAAAGAAAGCAACTCACACCTTGGTTTCTTTTAAAACGAAACATAGAAAACAACACACTCCTTGGTTTCTATCAAATATAACATAGAAAACAACTCACACCTTGAATTCTATCAATCGTACCAAATCGTACCATAGAAAGCAACTCACACCTTGATTTCTATCAAATATAACATAGAAAACAACTCACACCTTGAATTCTATCAATCGTACCAAATCGTACCATAGAAAGCAACTCACACATTGATTTCTATCAATCGTACCAAATCGTTAATAAGGAAAACAACTTGCACCTTGTCCCCTTAAAAACCGTTAATAAGGAAGCAACTCACACCTTGTTCCCTAAAAACACGTAATGTCATGAGTTATCAATAACCAATTCCCGTTACCCCATGAATTACCTATATGGAAGACAGACTAGAGCTCTAACTGAAACGTAACCACTCGTCCGGCCAAAGACGTGATTATTAGATATTCTGCCCAAGGTCATAGACCTTCGATCCTCGGGCCGCACTGTCCCTTGGAGCAAATCATTAAAGCAGTCGCACAGGACTCAAAAACATTACACAAATCTCAACGCTTCTGAAAACAATCGAAATCAACATTTCCATAATCATTGTTTTCCGAAAAGCCACAAAACAATAAAAAGCATCATTTCATGCATATTGTTTTCATACACAAATCTCAACACTTTTCCCAAAACTCAACGCTTTTCAAAACAAATCGAAATCAACATTTCCACAATCATTTGTTTTCCAAAAGCCACAACCCAAAACAATAAAACGCATCATTCATGCCTATTGTTTTCATAAATCCACAACCCACCAAAACATATATATTTCACGTAAATATATATATACGTAGTCATCCGCTCAGGAATGCCTACTAATACCAACTATAGTTTACAGTTACTAAATAACGCTTAAAACGATAAAGGTATTCCGTTCGTAAATGAACCTTGTGAGATTACTCACCTCGAAACTCCCGCTGCGTCTTCAACCAAGAACAAAGCAGCCAATCCCCAAAACAACCGTCCAAAATACTTTGTCAAGTACCTAAGGAAGCACAGCTCTGATTCAGTCAACGAATCACAAGGAATAACGTTCGAAACCCTAAATCGAACCAAAATTCCCAAAGTGGCGCCAATCGAGGCAAAACCACAGACAGTGGCGCACCGCCGCCGGCCAAAACTCAATATTTCAAAAAACTCCCAACATCAAAGTTCTTCATCTAAGCATGCTTGTGAAATCTCATAACTAGCTCGAAGTCAGAAAACAACCATAAGGGATCGAACACTACCTCACAAGCCGTGAACAGTAATCCAATATGAGTTGAACCGATTTCCACGTAAATCGATCGAAACAAACACCATAGATCGATCAAGGAGGCTGCTCTGAGCTCCCCAAGCCTGGCCCGAAGCCTTGCCGTCGCCGGAGCTGCGTTTTCCGGTCGGGTCGGAAAACCTACGTCTGCACCTCCTCCGCCGTGAATCGTCGCTAGAGGCTGCCACAGAGACGACCGCACAAGGGAGGCGAACCGTTCTGTGCAGATTTCAAGGCCGGAGGTCGCCGGAGAATGGAGTTCCGACCGGGTCGGAATACCGGGTTCGGGTCGGGTCAGTCGAAAAACCCAGATACCGAAGGTATCAGTCGAGAGAGAAAAACTGAGGGTTTCAGGAAGAGGAAACCAAATGAAAATAGTACGTTTCTCTTTCGGGAAACTTCTATTTATACTAAAACGGAAACTTCTTCCGCTGGTCATAACTTTCTCATTTGAACTCCGATTTCCGCGTTCCGCATGTCCACGAACTTGTATCGACGCGCTCTACAACTTTCGTGAAGGAAGTTTCCGGAGAATCTCAACGTATCAAAAGTCAACCTTTTCAACCCCCCTAAAGTCATCATTTTCAAATAAAAATTCGTCCGAAACACTTCCGCTCCGTCCACGAGCCACGAAACCTTCCAACAACCACTAATTAAATTCCGGAAAATCCTCGGAAAATAAATACGAATTTCCGGGGCATCACAGAAAAAGTTGTTCCCACTAACCCAAACGTGCATGAAAAAGACCATTTTACCTACTAACCCACCAAACCCATTAAGGCGGTTCCGTTTCCACCATTTTTCAGTTTCAAAAAAACTTCCTTTGATCATTTTGCTCTCGCTCTCGCTCTCGATTCTGGGTTGAGACTCTTGGTCTCCGAATCTCGCTCTCGATTCTCAGTTGCTCCACCAACTCTGCTATCTAGACCAACTCAGGCGGCGATTCAACATTCTCCGGCGTCGGTATTGTAGAAAGTGAGTGAAAATCTCTTTTCCGTTTCAGATTCTTTACCTTTCTGTGAGATTGAACTTGTTCATAGCCTAGGTTTGGTTAATCGAGTGGGTAAATGAGAAGAATAGGATTTTCATGTTTCAAAATATGAAAAATCTAGGGTTTCAGTTTCAAATCTGTTACAAATTCATGTTTTATGTTAACCGGGGAACAAAAATTGCAAAATATGAAAATGGACATGTATTGTGAGATAATTGCAGGTTAATAGACCCTTACTGCCCCAATAGGTGTCTATTGGGGGTCATTAAGCACAGATGTGTATAGCGGGACAATAGACGTCTACTGCCCCAAAATAGAAGCTTCTATTGGGGCAGTAGACGTCTATTGGTCCACAACAGAATCCTCTACTGGGGGACAATACATGTCTATTGCACCAATAGAAGCTTCTGTTTTGGGATAAAAGACGTCTACTGGGGCAATAGAAGTCTATTGGCCCCCAGTAGAGGCTTCTGTTGTGGGCCAATAGACGTCTACTGCCTCAATAGAAGCTTCTGTTTTGGGGCAATAGATGTCTATTGGGGCAATAGACGTCTATTGGCCCACAACAGCAGCCTTTATTGGGGGCCAATAGACGTCTATTAGCCCCCAATAGAGGCTTCTGTTGTGGGCCAATAGACGTCTACTGCCCCAATAAAAGCTTTTGTTTTGGGGCAATAGATGTCTATTGGGGCAGTAGACGTCTATTCTATTGCCCCAAAACATAAGCTTTTATTGGGGCAGTAGACGTCTATTGGCCCACAACAGAAGCCTCTATTGGGGGCCAATAGAGGTCTATTGCCCCAATAGAAGCTTCTGTTTTGGGGCAATAGATGTCTATTGGGGCAGTAGACGTCTATTCTATTGCCCCAAAACAGAAGCTTTTATTGGGGCAGTAGACGTCTATTGGCCCACAACAGAAGCCTCTATTGGGGGCCAATAGAGGTCTATTGCCCCAATAGAAGCTTCTGTTTGGGGATCATATATGTCTATTGGGGGCCAATACATGTCTATTGGCCCCCAATAAAGGCTTTTGATTTGGGATAATAGATGTTTAATAGGGTTCAGTAGTTGAACTGTGGATGTGCTATAATGAATTTTTCTTTTTTCCTTTATGAGCAGAATGGCAAGAACCAAACGACCACAAGCCAGCTGCATCTCTAAAGAAAATAAGGACGAAACACAAAGCTCACAAGAAAAACACTTCGGCAAAGGATGGCAGAGATAAAGTCTAGGAAGTCGTCATGAAGAAAAGAAGAAACTTCTAGTAGTGACGAAGAAGTAGAAGAAGAAGGAGAAGAAACAGAGGAAGAAGAAGAAGAAGAAGTAGAAGAAGAAGTACAAGTAGAAGAAGAAGGAGAAGAAACAGAGGAAGAAGAAGAAGAAGTAGAAGAAAAAGAAGAGGATGACGACAGAGAAACAACACAAAGGTTTTATGTGCAGACAAGAAGTCAAATGAGCAAAAAAGACAAGAGTCTAATGACGACAAGGACGAACAACCAACGAAAAAGAAGATTATACGGGAAAAGTCAAGGACAAAAGAGAAAAAGCCAAAGAAAGGGGGAAGGAAGAAGAAACAAGATACAAAAGAAAAGGCAAAGATCGAGTGCAGGCAACAGAAAATCACGCTAAGTGCTTTCTGGAGATTGATTGACACATACAGAGACAAAATTCCAAAAGAGGCTTGGGATATTTTGAGTACTACTGTATTTTGGGGGATGATCCAACCATTCTTCGAGAAGAAGCTCACCGAAACTCAGCTACACAAACATGAGGCCGACTTGGAGATTATACTGAAGTACTTTGATGTTAAAAAAGCCAAGTTTGTGTTTGGGGAAACAGAAATGGAAATAACATTGGAAGACATAAATGAATTGTTTGACCTGCCAACAACTGGTATTGAATGGGATCTGAGCAAGAAGGTGCTCAAGGAGGAACGGAAGGCATCTTCGATATTTGACGTCAATATGAGGAAAGAAACAGTAATCAAACCTGAACTAGAAGAGGCACTCACCAAGGAGCTCAAGAAGAAGAAAAAGGCTAATCCCAAGATAATTGCGGCACTGCTTACCATGTAGCTCTTCAATGCATTCCTCTTCAGCAGGACATCTACAACCTTAACATGGGACCTCATCAACGCTTGTGAAGACCTAGACAACATAAACAGCTTCAATTGGGCAAAGATGGTACTCGATTTTCTGATGGATGGGCTTCAGAGGTACCGAACAGATCATCCGACAACTCTTTCTGGCTGCCTCAATAATACAAAATTTTCTGGTGTGTTGGGGGGAATAGACATCTATTGGGCCCCAATGCAAGGTTTAAAATGTCTCTATTGGGAGGGAATAGATGTCTATTGCCCCCCAATACAGGTTTAAAATAGATATAATTGTGTCGACACTTCTCGAAGCAGCTAATTCGGCAGAAATGGCAGAACCAGAGCAGAATGAAACTGCCGCAAAGATAGAAGACATCAAAGAGAAGAAAGCTGGAAAAGAAATAGCAGTACCATCGGTCCCAATACAGAAGGAAAGGGTTGCCATGCATTCTATCGAGAGGAACGTGAAACAAAACAAGAGAAAGGCAACAACTAAGGACAAGGATGAGGATTTTGAGTATGACACTCCGGAGATCTTGAAAACTTACGGAAAGAAAAGAAAGACTGCTCCACAAGAACAGCCAAAGCAGAGAAAGAAAGCCGAACAGAAGCTGGCAACAAACCTGCAGAAACGGAAACAAGTGCAGCAGCCAATCCAAAATAAAGATGTGAATTGCGAGAAGTACACATGGAAAACCTTAGAGCCTGAAGTCGCAAGACACTACCAGCAATTCTTTGAGATGGTCGATGACAATTCGTGAGTGCATAGCATAACTATTAAAATTTGAATATTAATGGGTTATAGACTCGTAATAACTACACTTTTTTGTTTGTTTGTGCAGATATACCTACTGGACAAGTACAAATGGCATAATAGGGGTAACAAGGAGAGACATGAAGATTATCATCCAAGAGGAAGATGTGGATATTAGTGTAAGTTTTAAATTTTTGTTTGTTTTGGCCCCCAATAGTCATCTATTGCCCCCCAATAAGCACATATTGGCCCCCAATATGTGCCTATTGGGGGGCAATATAGGTGCTGAACTTCACATATATAATACTAACAAATTGAATGATTGCAAGTGATCAAGGGTTACACTGAAATATTGCAGAATGAACTGAAAGAAAAGAAGACTCAGATTGGATTGCTGCACATTGAAGCGGCGGTAAGTAATGAAACAAAAATAGCAGCGTGCCGCTGCACCGCGGCACGAAAACAAATTTTAAATTAACAATTGAATGATTTAATATGTGTCTGTTTCCTGTACAGTACTACGTTGTTCAACATGAAAAGAAACTGGCAGACTTCAAGAAAGGAGGAAATAGCCTTTTGGGAGATGACTTTAAAGGCCACGAGATTGAAATAGAGTTATTTCTAATTGAACAACTGTGGAGTAACTTCAGCTACCCCAAGGTGCTTATCCCGATCCACCATTGCTACAGCCAGCACTACACACAGCTTATCATCGACAATGAGAAAAAACGCTTTGTTCACATGAACTCTATGCTGCCTCCAAAGAAGGAATGGACAAAAGATAATCACCACTACACCAATGCAAACTGGGTGGTAAGTAATAATATCAAACAATGTGTTTATTTTTCAAAATGGTCAAATTTAGAAAGTCTATTTATGCTTTATAAATCTGTATCAAACAGGTAAAGCACATAAGGAGGTTCATCCGCGATGTGAACATGACAGCCAGAAAATTTGACGCTGACAGCCAGGATCAAGAGAACACAAGAGAAAAGTGTAAAGGTGAGGACGCTTAAGGAGAATTTATCACCGAGGTTGAAGAAATGACAGAAAGAGAGAAAGAGGTCAAAAGGTGGATCTTGGATAATCATATCGGCAAACAGGACTACGAGCTTGTAGAAGACTTCAACTGCTCTCAGCAAAAAACCTCATCGTAAGTGCCTCAAAATCCTTTAATATTTGTTTATGATGTGAAAAATAACAATTTAATTGATACATTTGTGCCAAGTTTTCAGTCTATTGGTTCCTAATAGGGGTCTATTGGGGGGCAATAAGCACTTTTCATGAGGTCTATTGCTAACTTTAATTCATGCTTTACAGGGGGGACTGTGGGACTTTTATGCTCCATGTTAATGTCTAAAAGTTCGGCGGTAGCTGAACCTTTGTTAACGCTGATCCGGTGGGCGGATCGATACTTGTGGTGCTCTCAAAGCCTCCGCTACCTGTCAAGTAAAATACAAAGGGCGTCAGAGGGAGACCGCGCTGGGCGGTCTTCAACTCTCCGATGCCTAAGTTAGTCAATGTATTTATGTTGACAAAGTAACAGTAGGTAAGTATTGAATGCGTAATTAATGAGGAGAGAGGAGAGAACCATTTATAGGTGAGGAGGAGGCTGACCTCCTCCTTGTTTTCGATGTGGGACTAATGTGCTTCAGTTCCCAGCTTCAGAAGCTTCTGATGCTATCTTGGCGCGGCGCGTCGGCGGTGATCTGGAGGTGATCCGACGCTGAGGTGGTAGCCCGCCTGGCGGTGTGTTTGCATGTCATTCCTTTGGTTGGAATTAGTACCTTTGGCGGTACAATGAGCGTGGCACATTATAGCTAATTATGCTTGCAAATGTACATGTATGTACAAGTCCCCCAAGTCCCCAGTCAAGGAGGGCAATCTTGGTTGGGGAGTTGCTCGGCGGTTTGAAGCGTTTTCTTCCGCTAGACTTGCAAGAGCATAATTAGCGTCAGTGCGTTGTCAACCATGGATTTAGTGAGCAAACACTTTATACCCTTTCGGGTGGGCCCCTGCTAGGCCCCCCAGGGAGTCCCCCACTCCCTGGCTAAGATAGACCTCCGGATGGTCGACAAATTGTTTGTTGAGGGGGAGCTGCACGGAGCAGAGGGTGTTGGGTAGCGAACCCAATCTTAGTAGCCGAGTGACGGGGGTCAACATGCCTGATCAGAGCCGTCGTAGACTGTTGATAAGTCCCCGTGTCCCGTAGGGACGGTCTAACCGTAACGCCGCGTGGCGGTCATTGTTAGAGTGAGGCGTGGCTTGCAAGTTGAGCGATATTGCGCTGAACAAAGCACGCAGCTTGCAAGTTGAAAAGGGGGTTCCGCTAGAGGTGTGTAGCAGAAGACGCCCCGCTTGCAAGATGGCAAGGGAGAAGTTCTGCTGGCGGGGTTTCGCCTAGCGGAGACTTCGTCACTTGGAGGATGACAAGGGAGAAGTTCCACTGGCGGGGTTTCGCTCAGCGGAGACTTCGTCACTTGGAAGATGACAAGGGAGAAGTTCCGCTGGCGGGGTTTCGCTCAGCGGAGACTTCGTCACTTGGAGGATGACAAGGGAGAAGTTCCGCTGGCGGGGTTTCGCTCAGCGGAGACTTCAGACGGTTGGTGAAGTCATCCAAGTGGTTACTTCCACCAGACGCTTCGTCTGGTGGTGGTTGACACGTGTCCAACCCGCAGAGGGTTAGCGTGCGGAGGCTTGTCTCCTAAGCCTGGCCGTCTTCTCACCATAAATGATAGTAATTATGGATTTCGTAACCGAGGCGACGCCTCGGTTAATCCGGAGAGTAAGTGGAGGTCTGCGACACGTGTACGGCTGTCGTGTGATGTCGTTTTTGAGCGGACGGCTTAGAACGCGTTGATGTTGACATAAAAAGGGGGGAACTCTGTCGAGATTTGACACTTTGTGAAAACTTCAAACCTGAGTCGTCGTCTTCAAGCTCTGTGTTCGTCCGATACCGAAGAAAGAGGTTGCCGGAGTTTGGAGGTATCGCCCCCGGAGAGTCGAAGATTTTCCCCACTGAAGGCTACTGCCCACCATCACACCGGAGCTTTCTCCACCAAGGTTGGTATTTGGATTCTTGCTCCTGTTTTATTGGATCTGTTGGTTGCTGGGTTTATTTTTGATTATGTTTTTGGGGTGCCTTCTGGTCTTCTTTGGTGTGCTCTGAGGTGTGAAGTGAGATTTGGGGGGGGGGGGGGGGGTGGGTTATGGTGGTTGGCAGAGAGTTGGCGCTTAGGGATTTGCTAGATGGTCGAATCTGGGTTGAGTGTGTTTGTTCTTATTTTGGCATTTTCTGGGTAAATTGTTCTTGATGTTCTAGGCTATAACTGATGTAAGAATAGGCTAGATCTGTGTTTGTGCTAACTGGTGTGGGTTTTAGGGTTTGGGATGGCTAACGTCATAGAGATTTCGAGCAGTGAGGATTCCGGGTCTGACGTGTCGTTCAGCGCGGCGGATAGGATATTTATTGACTCGTTGCATCCGTCTGCCCATGCAGGAACCTCACTGCCAGAACCGCTAGAGGTTGAGCCGCTACAGACCATACCTTGGGAAGTAGCTATGGGTCGTGGTCCACGTCCAGAGAGCTCTAGGGCGGGTGAGGCCGCTGCTGCCAAAGTTAGGCGCGACGAGCGTTTGGCGAGCAATAGCGCTGCCAGCGGCTCCGCTGGGGAAGAAGAAACAGCGGGGGAGAATGCTGAGTCAGCGTGGTTCCTCCAGGATGGCACCGCCGTTGACGAGGCAGGAGGGCGGATGAATGCCGCCGCCGTCACTCGAATGAAGAAGACGTTCCGGTTGCCGGGCTCGGTGAAGCTGCGCCCGCCGACGGTGGATGAGAAGGCGTCGATTCTCCCAGAGGGATTTGCGGCCGTGCATGAGGCGATATTCCGCCAAGGAGTGACACTCCCGCTGGTGCCAAATCTCCAAATCCTGGTGTGCGAGTTTGGCCTTGCCTTCGGTCAGATTTTCCCCAACATGTGGCGGTTGATGCTGGCGATGAACTCACTGTGGCGGTTATCCGGATGTGAAGGGCCTACTGTGGCGGAGGTGCTTCACTTCTACGAGCTGGTCTACGTGAAGCGCCAGGGTTGCATGGGGCAAGTGAACTTGAGCCGCCGCCAGGGAGCGCCCAAGCTGATCGAGAATCTAAGGGATTCAATGTCCTACTGGCGGGGGACCTTCTGCGTCGCCACAGAGGGGTGGGAGTATCAGGCTGTGGCGAACGAGGAAGGGCCGACGTTTAGGATTAAGTCGGAGTTCCAACCTATCCGAGGTTGGTAACCAGTTTCCGCTGAACGTAGCTGGCGGGTTCTTGTATTTTGCAGACGTACTTTTACTAATCGACTTGTGTTTGTGTAGCGGGACTGCGGTACAACCTAACGCGCAAGGAGGAGTGTCGCGTGGCGCGGATCAGAGGTTGTTGGCGGAACCGCAACTTGCTGGACTTCCGACTTCTGACTGGTTGGGAGTTGTTAGTCGAGCAGAAACTAACTCGCTTCGTTGGTAAGAAATTTCCACCATACTGCTCTTTTTTTTTTTTTTTTGTAATAAGTAGCCCAGACTGACTGGTTTATTTTTTATTTTTTAGAAACTCCGCCAGGCAATAAAGCCAGCCGCGACGCTTTCGAAAAAGCGATGGATCGTGCGGAGGTTGACAACTTCCTGGAGACGATGTACGCCGAGGGTCTGGCGGCCCAGAAGACCCTGGTGAACCCCGAGACCCTGGCGGTAAGCCAGTCCGAGGTTCCTGTGGTGCTGCCAATGCCGCACCACTCCCATCTGGGTGGCGACGGCCTGCCCGTCATTCAAGCTGGGGTTCCCGTGGCAGGCGGCAAAAAGGGGGCCGCAACAGCGGCTTCTCAGAAGGAGAGGGTACCCGCCAACAGGCGTGGCCCTCAAAAGGAGAGGGTGGTGCAGCCGGCGGAGACAGTCATTGCGCTCAGGGAGGAGCCGCCGGCGAGGGTGACGAGGGCCACTGGCGGGAACACAAGGGTGCTTGAGAGGAAGCGCCGGCATATAGACTCCCCCGACGAGGAAGAGGGGGAGGATGTGGAGACTATCGGGGGCCGGCAGCAGAAGAAGGCCCGTCAAGCCCCGTCGAAAGCTGCTGTGGTGGAAGGGGAGGCACCCGCCGCCAGTGACTTGGACTCCTTCGCCGCCTACACGGAGTTTATGACAGATGGTGAGAGGGAGTTCCTCTTCCATCTGTGCGAAAGGCTAGGGTTTGGCGGCCTAGCTGGGATCTTGCGCCCGACAGCGATTGACCGATCCCCCTACAGCTCGGCGTTTGGTCAGATATCAGCTGGGCTGCACGACATGCTTGAGGCGGTGAAGAAGCAGCCTCTGGTCGAAGGGGAGCTCAGGGAAGAGATTCAAAGCCTCCAGAGGGAGCTGGCGGAGGCGAGGGAGAAGCTGGCGGAGACAGAAAGGCGGCTGGCCAAGGCGGAATGTGACTTCGCCGACGCCCGCGGTAAGCTCACCGTGGCCATCGAGCGGGACTTGGAGAGGAATGACCGCGTCTCCAAGTTGGAGGAGGACATCGCCCTGCTGCAGGAGCGGATAGCCGCTAAGGACAAGAAACTCATTATCGTGCAGCGGGAGTCCGCCGCCAAGGTGACGGAGCTGAAGCGGCTGGAAGGCCAGGTTGCCCGCCTGAGGGCTGAAGGGGATACAGACGCGGCCGCCGCTGTTGAAGCATTTAAGCAGTCAGCGGAGTATGCGAAGGCGATGACAGAGTCAGCGAAGGCTGGGGCCCTAGGGAACATAGACATGCTGAAGCGGAAGAGCGCCATCGACTTCGCCAAAGCGTCACAGCCCGATGCGCTGCCGGCCAAGAGTGCCCCGCCGGAGAAAGATGTCGTGCCTGCCCCAGCGGGAGGCGCCCGCTCAGGCAGTGGAGAAAGTGGTGTACATCCGACGGAAGGGTCCCAGCAGACTCCCAATCCCACCCCGTCGGAGGTGTCGCGTACTGGATTCCTGGCGGCGCACACCCGGGCGGACGGCACTATAGAGACCCCAAGTCCGACAGCCCGAGGGTCCGATCAAACGAGTCGAGCGATCGTGCCGCCGCATGCTGAGGCAGAAGATGCCGAGGGCAACCTCTGAAGCCAGCTGGAACCGCATTATATTCTCTTTTTTTTGTAGCCGCTGAGGCATAACAACTTGTGATGAATGCTTTGAAATGAAATGAAGTTTTGAATTCGTGTTTGCTATGATGTGTTTGTATCGTTAGTACCTTGACTTATATTTTTCTCTTGTCAATCAATGAAACATTAAAGGAATTAAGATTGGTCCAAGTGCACCACGTAGCGGACGAGGTCCGCTGACGATTGCTGGCGTTGCCAGTTACCCTCAGTGCTAGACTTGGTAACAATGGTTTGAATAATTCCTCGTTTCATTGATAGCTGATTGATCAGCGTGTACAAAAGTGGGGTAGTACCCGTTGGGTAGCTTCCCTTAGCTAAATATTGAACAAAAATTTAGCTAAGTCAAGATGCTCCTGGGTAGCGGATGACTATTTGTAGTAATACCGAAGGTGTTCGGTATTCCAAGGGTGGGTCGTCGTGACGCCATCCTTGTCCATTAAGTAGAAGGTGCCTGGGCTAACGACTTCCACAATTTTGTATGGGCCCTCCCAAGTTGGGCGGAGTTTTGTTGGTGGCGGAATGACTTCCTTCATTACCTAGTCTCCCAATTGGAGGTTCCGAGCTCTGACTCTGGCGTTGTAGAAACGCGATACCAGCCGTTTGTTTTGCAAGTTGTGCAAATGGGCCTTGTGTCTTTTTTCTTCTAGGAGGTCCCTGTCCAGGCTGACGCCGTCGCTGTTGGTGTCTGGGCAGTAGCCTTCGACCCTAGCGGTAGGCTGAGTTACTTCAACAGGTAGGACCGCCTCTGTGCCGAACATCATACAAAAAGGAGTTTCGCCGGTGGCGGTAGTTGGAGTTGTCCGGATGGCCCATAGGACCTCTGGAAGCCTCTCCGCCCATAAACCCTTGGCGTCGTCGAGTTTCTTTTTTAGCAGCTTCTTGATTATCTTGTTTGCTGCTTCGACCTGGCCGTTGGTTTGGGGGTGGGCGACAGATGCAAAACTCAACTTGGTGCCCAAGTTGGCGGTAAATGAGATGAGTTCCTTATTGTTGAACTGCGTGCCGTTGTCTGTAATGATTGTATGTGGGACACCATAGCGGCAGTAGATGTTCTTCCAGAGGAAGTGAATTACCTTGGCGGTAGTTATTGCCGTCAGTGGCTCCTCCTCTATCCACTTGCTGTTGTAATCGATGGCAACAATAATGTACTTGAACTGGCCCTTGGCGGTTTGGAATTTTCCCATCAAATTGAGGCCCCACGTGGAGTGAATCCATGGGCCGATGATGATGGACAGCGGTTCTGCCGGTGCATGTGGGAGATCTGCAAATTGTTGGCATTTGTGGCAAGACCTCGAAATCCGCCGGGCGTCATCACCAAGTGTGGGCCAGAAGTAGCCCTGTCACATTGTGCGGTTGGCCAAGGATCTGGCGCCTGAGTGGTTTCCACATTCTCCGCCATGGATTTCCGCTAGGACGACCTTTCCCTCCTCTGGGGTTAGACAGCGGAGGTTGGGATGGGTGAATCCCTGGCGGTAAAGCTTGCCATTCTGGATGTTGTAGCGGGTTGCTCTCCGCTTGAGCTGTCTCGCCTGGACCTTATCTTCTGGCAATGTGCCGCTGCGCTTGTATGCAATGATCTCGTCCATCCAGCTGGGACTGACCTTAATGCTGAAGATCTCCGCCAGGGTCTTTGTGATACTCGGCCTGTCAAGGCACTCCACTCTTGTGTCCGCTGGACTTTGATGTGGTTGGGCGGTTGCCAGTCTCGCCAGTGAATCAGCTTTGGCGTTCTTTTCCCTGGGGATTTGTGTGATGGTGTGAAATTTGAACTTTTTGAGCAACGTTTTGACGTACCCCAAATATGCCGCTAACTGTTGGTCCTTGGCCTGGAAGCAGTCGTTGACCTGGTTAACGACTAATTGAGAGTCGCTGAATATATTGACGCTGTCAGCCCCTGAGTCAATGGCGAGGAGCAGGTCGGCGATGAGTGCCTCGTACTCCGCCATGTTGTTTGAAGCTTTGAAGTTGAATTTCAACGCGTACTCCGCGTTCAGTCCCCCGGGTCCTGTTAAGATGACTCCGGCGCCGCTTGCCTTGGCGCTGGCGGAGCCGTCCACGTGCAGGTTCCAATCCGAGTGTGGGGGAGTTGCTTCCTTAGCGGTTACCATTTCTGTTCCGGGCTCTGTCTCGGTACCGGGTTCTGGCTGACGCTCGGTGAGTTCAGCGATGAAGTCCGCTACTGCCTGGCCCTTCATGGCGGTTCTTGGCTTGTAGTCTATGTCGAACTCGCTGAGCTCAATGGCCCACTTGCTGAGGCGCCCTGAGTGTTCAGGGTTCTGCATTACTTGCCTCAGCGGTTGATTGGTCAACACATGGATTGTGTGAGCCTGGAAGTATTGGCGGAGGCGCCTGGCGGCAATGATGAGTGCTAAGGCTAGTTGCTCCAAGGGAGGATACCTTGTTTCTGCTCCGTTCATGCCCCTGCCGGCGTAGAACACTGGGAGCTCTTCTTGGCCTTCCCGCCGTACAATGGCGCAACTTACCGCCGATACCGAGACCGCTAGGTAGATGAACAGTGTCTCTCCTGGCACAGGGACAGAAAGGAGAGGGACTGCCGCCAAGTATTCCTTCAGGCCCTGGAACGCCGCCTGACACTCTGGGTTCCAGTTGATGACTTTTTTGTGAGTCGTTTTGAGGAGTTTGAAGAATGGGGCACACTTATCAGTGAGTCTGGAGATGAATCGAGAAAGGGCGGTTAACTTGCCCTAGAGACATTGGACGTCCACCTTATACTCAGGGTCCGCCAGGTTAAGGATGGCCTGTACCTTGTCCGGGTTAGCCTCGATGCCTCGCTCGCTGACGATGTAACCCAGAAATTTGCTGGCGGTGACTCCAAAGAAACATTTTTTTGGGTTGAGACGCATACCATAGGCCAGGAGAATGGTTACTATGATCTTGAGGTTTGCCACATGTCCGCTGGCCTTTATGCTCTTAACTAGCATGTCGTCCACGTAGACCTCGATGATTTTTCCCATATGCTCAGCGAACATGGCGTTCATCAACCGCTGATAAGTTGCACCGGCGTTCTTCAGACCGAAAGGCATGACATTGTAGCAGTAGAGGCCTTTGTCGGTGGTGAAGGTGGTCCATTCCTGGTCGCCGGGATGCATCTTGATCTGATTATATCCGGAGAAAGCGTCCTTCATGCTGAGGAGCTCATGTCCGGCGGTTGCGTCGACTAGCTGATCGATACGAGGCAGCGGGAAACTATCCTTTGGGCATGCCTTGTTGAGATTTTTGAAGTCGACACACATCCGCCATTTGCCGCTGGGCTTCTTGACCATTACCAAATTGGAGATCCACTGGGGATAGACGACTTGGCGGATGAACCCAATGTCCTAGAGCTTGGCAACCTCCTCTCTTATTGCCCGGTACTTTTCCTCATCAAAGGCCCTCCGCTTCTGCTTGATGGGATAAAAGGAGGGTTTGATGGTCAGCTTATGAGTGATAATTTTAGGAGAGATACCTGGCATGTCCGCGTAGGACCATGCAAAGACGGCGGCGTTATCACGCAGGAATTGCGTGAGCTCCGCCGCTACCTCTGGGTCTAGTTGGGCCCCTATGCGGACCGTCCGCTCAGGGTGCTCGTCCGAGATGCAGACAACTTTCAACGATGTCTCCGGGTTGACCGGTTCATTCTTGACATACTTCTTCTCCTCATCCCTAGGATCCTCAAAGATGTTTGGTGCCTAATTGCCCACCATCAGAATTTCATGGCGGCGCGCTGATCGCGCTACAGTTGTTGAATAGCACTCTCGAGCCAACTGTTGACTTCCTCTCACACAGCCCGTGCCGTTGGGTGTGGGGAATTTCATGAGAAGCATGTATCCGGCGATGATGCACTTGAGCTTGTTAAGCGCTGGTCGTCCAATGATGGCGTTGTACGAACTGAAACAATCGACAATAATGAATTCCGTATGTACCTCCGCCATGCATGGACTAGTACCAATAACCAGTCGCATGTAATCCGACCCCAGCGGTTGTGTGACGTCGCCGGAGAAGCTGAGCAGTGGCTCGTGGTCCTGGAGTAGTTTCTTGTTCCGCTTGAGGTGGTTGTAGCATCCACTGAAGATGACGTTGACAGCGTACCCGCTGTCCACCAAGATTCTCCCTACTAAGAATTTGCCAAGAATGGCGTCGACCAAGAATGGGTCGTCATGCGGTAGATGCACCCCGCGCTCCTCCTCCTCCGAGAAGGTAATTGGTTCCCAACCTGATTTTGGGAGCTTGGCGGACCTTTCGTAGCGGATGTTGCATACCTCCTTTGGATGATTAGCGCGTGCATAGCGCTTTCTTGCCCTGTGAGACATGCTGGTGATTGGAGCACCGCCATCGATGGTGTTGATGCGGCCCAAGGTCTCAACGTTGGCAATTACTGGTGGTGGTTGGCGCACCTTGAACTGCTCTAACTTGCCGTCACGGTACAAGGTTTCAATGGCCGTTTTGAGAGCATTGCAGCTGTTGGTATTGTGGCCGCTGTCCTCGTGGTATTTGCACCACTTGCCGATGTTCCTGGGTTTGCCCGTTTTTGGGTACTTTGGAGGGGGTGGCGGTGGGATCTGATCCTTGCACTGATTGTAGATGTCTTCATACGAGGCCGTGAGGACCGTGAACACTGCATACCGCTGCGAGGACTCCGCCTGCTTGTTGCGGTTATCCCCATGGGTTGGGCGGTTGCCCTTGTTGTAATGTTGGTCCCTCTGCCGCTTGTTCTGGTGGTGGCCCTGCTGCCACTCCCTCTTCTTGTCAGTTGGCGGTGTTGAAGGGGTCTTGATAGCGGTTTCCTGATGACTGGAGGATGGCTGTGTTGTCTTTGCTGGTGGCGGTGAGGTTTCTCCATATGTGAGGAATTCCGCCTGGGCATGGATGACCGCCTCACTCATGACGTGGTCATACACCGCATTAGGATGATTGTAATTGAGGTGATAGAGGAATGGCCCCTTAAGGAGTCCCTGCTTGAAGGCCGCCAATGCCATTGTTTTGTCTAGGTCTCGGCACTGAGACGCTGCCGCCCGCCACCTTGTGACGAAGGCCTTCAGTGACTCGTCCGCCCCTTGCTTGACGCAAAACAGTTGACTTGTGTTGTGATGTCCGGCGGACAATAGGATGAACCGAGAGAGGAAGGCGTGTGACAGTGCATGGAATGAGTCAATGGACCCTGGCGGACACTCGAAAAACCAGCTCATCGCCTCCCCGTCCAATGTCTAGCTGAACAAGTGGCACAGGGTGGCGTCGTCGAATCCCTTGTTGTTGGTGACTTTCTTGAAGGTGTCCATGTGGACGAAGGGATCAGACATTCTGCCGTAATGCAACATCTTTGGGGTTTTTGCAGACGCTGGTCTGATAGCTTGCAGAATCGCAGCGGTGAAGGGCCCAGGTCTGGAGGCGAAAAGTGGATTCTGAGTTGGCGCTGGGGCGCCCGACTCCGCCCGGATCAACCTCTGCTCCAGTTGGTGCATCCTTTCCAATATCTGGGCGGTTGCATCGCCGACGGAATCAGTCTGAATAATCCGCTGGGTCTGGCGCAGGCGGATTGCCCTCAGTCCTCGCCCTAGCTTCCGAGCGGTTGGTGTGTGGCAGTGATTCCACCTCCTGCTCTATCATTAGCTGGGGGATGGGCGGTTGTAACGTCCCGAACCCAAATTCACCGGTTTACTAGTCATTTGGACAGTAAACGGTAATTTGTTTTACTTTTACTCTTTTTCAGCAACTTTAGTGGCCCTAAAAGTTGACTTTTTGTTCGGGTCAAAATTTGGGAAAATGTTCTTCATGGAAGTCGTAGAGGACGTTAAACCGAGCGCGTGCATATGTGGTGCGTAAAAATCGGAGTTCGTATGCGAAAGATTTAAGTACTGTTCACGGTTACTGTTCACGGTAACTTTCTATATATATGGAAAGTTACTGTGGTAGGTTTCCATTTTCGGAAACCTACCCCCCGAGATTTTCTCTCTCCTTCCCTCTTCCCCCGCGTCGGCCCTCTGCCCTTTTTCCTTCGATTTGCCGTCGTCCGGCCACCAATCGGCGAGACACCGGCGGCTGCCGACTCGCCTCCTCCTCCTTCACATGCTGGTGGTCGTGGGTCGTCGCGATTTGGCCGTAGAAGCATGAATTGAAGCTTGGAAATCTACTGTAGCAATTCGGAAGTTTCGTCGATTTCCGGCGGTTCCGACCGTTTCCGGCCACCAAACCACCGTCGAAGGTGCGGTTTTTGCCAAGGATCATTTTGCCCCTAGCCTTGAGCCACGATTTGCAGTGTAGATGGAGAATTGATCGAAACCCGATCCTTGGGTTCTTGGAATTTCTGGGTTTTCTTCACCGGCCAAATTCGATCACTTAAAGGTAAAATTGGAACATGTTGTAGTTATGAAAATCGTTGGGTGTGATGAGTAGGTGGTGCTGCCAAAATTTGGTGGTCATTGGAGGTGGTGGCCACCGGCGCGTGAGCCCCACGCGCCGCCACTGTGGGTGGCGCGTGGAGGCGTGTAGGGCAGTGTTTTAATTCCAGTTTTTAGCCCATTAAATTCTATAAATGTTGTAGAGCTTGTATGTGAAGTTTGGTGATTTTTGGAGAAGCTTGGAATTAATTATGAATTTTTGAAGTTTAGGGTTTCGATTATCGAATTACGAGAATCTGACCGTCGGATATCTCTCGGTTCTGCTTTGGAACCTTTAAATTAACGAATTGGTATTAGTGGTATAATTTGGGCTGAATCCGAGGAGAATGGGAGATGTAATTTATGAGGAATTGAGTTTAGGAATTATATTAAATTGTTGAATAATTATTCACAGAATATAATCGTGTACAGGATGTCGTACCGAGCCCTGGCTCGATGAAGGAACTCGTATACGTGATCGTCGGAATAGTATTGTGAGTGGACTTTTGTTTTTAAGTAAATGATGCATGCATTTATTTTGAAATTATTGGTTTATTTAATTATCGTTTTATTTATCGAGCATGATATTTTGTCTTGGATTATAATTTGACATTGATTTTTCATGAGTTTCGGATATGAACTTATTATGCTCGGATTTGGATTTATGAGTTGTTTTTGAGAATATGAATTGATTTTCAGAAATTGATTATAATTATTATTTGAAATTCTGATATTGTGATTTTCAATGAATTCTTTTCCGAGGTGATTTCCGGAATTTCATATTTATTTTTCATTCACCGATTTGAGATCTCTGAAAGATTTTCGAAATGAGATTTCGATGGAATTATTTCTTGTTTGTTTATTGACTTTCGGTTTTGGCATTGGGAATGCCTCGATGATGATTTTGGAATTGGTTTTGTTTCGAATCATGATGATACTCTTGGCGTGTGGGACACGTCGTTGGAAATTCATTTGCGAGAGTTGGGGAAGCCTTATGTATTTATGGATTTACTTGGTTTTCGGTTATGTTTCCCTGCGCCATACTGAGGGGTGATTTTATCATGCTAGCATTGATTTTCCGCCTTTGTGGCGCGGTGATGGGATCACCGTAGCCCTTCCGCCTTTGTGGCGCAGGTTACTGTCTCTGTGACAGTAATTCTGTAGCCCAGTATCCTATCGCTACACTTAGTGGCGTAAGGGTATATTACGGGAGTTATGGGAGTTCTTTAGCCTGGGAGGCTATCACCCAAGCCTGAGTGGCTTATTCGTATGGCTATCATCTTCCCCTACTCATTATATTATTGCTGGGCTAGCGGGGTCTAGTCCGATTCCCTTAACCAGCGGGGCTAGTCTTATTTTCTTGAGTATCAGAGTTCTTTCCTCTTTGCTTGGTTGTGGCTAGCGGGGCTAGTCAGTTTTCTTGAGCTGAACTAAAGTTGTGTTTCTTTAAATTGTTGCATGCATCGGGATTTTTAAAGAAATAAATGTGGGAAAGTATAAAATACATTTGGTTTTAAATTGTTTATTTTTGTCCACTCACGCTAACGTTTTTATGTACTTTCCCCTGGGCCCTTCGGTTTCAAATGCCCAGTGTGCAGGAGAAATTAGTTGAGGTCGGGCGTACATGGAGTCGAGGCATAGTCAACAGTATGGCTTCCGCGAGTGCCTTGAATTAGGTTTTCCTCATTTACCTTTCTATTAGAATTGCTCTGATTACCTGCGGAATTAAGGTTATTAAGTTGAGATTTGTGTGTTTTGAATTTGGTTGATGTTGTTTGGGGGAGCAGGGTGGCTCCAAGAGAATAAGGATGGGTGATTTAGAAGTGTAAATTCTCTTTCTACAGGTTTTGGGTTGTCCACTTTAGGGGAAGTTCTGCCTAATTTTTGGCAAAATTTCTTCTAAGGTGGGCCCCGCAGGTCCACTTCGGATTTCAGGGTGAAATTCGGGGCGGGTCCTGTCAGCGGTGGTCCCATTCCCAACAACTCAGGTGGGTTCAGCGGTACTTGCATCTGTATGACCGGCCCCGGTACAAATGTGCCGGTGCCGGGTCGACTATGCCTGGTGCTACGTGACTGCTCGCTCTGTGCTGGGCGGGCGGTGGCCTCTAGCGTCCTCTTTAGTTCCTCAAAACGTGCCATGAGCGTAGCCACCTGTCTTTCGGCCTCAGCCTTTTCCTTGCGCTCCTCCTCACGTTCTCTGTTTGCCTTATGAAGATCCGCCAGTGCTAGCTCCTACATAGTGACGAGATCTTGGCCCGGCGGGCGGCTGCTGCTTGGATTTGCCTCACCGCCGGGGTTGGCCGGGGTTGTGAATAGTGCGCGGTTAACGCCTACCGCTGGGTCGGAGGGTTGGGGGATGACAGAATGGTCTGCCTGCTCTTCAGCATTTCCCCCGCTACCGTTAGTCATGGTGATTGTGGTGGGATGACCTTTTGTTCAAGGCTTCCCACAGACGGCGCCAATGTTAATGTCTAAAAGTTCGGCGGTAGCTGAACCTTTGTTAACGCTGATCCGGTGGGCGGATCGATACTTGTGGTGCTCTCAAAGCTTCCGCTACCTGTCAAGTAAAATACAAAGGGCGTCAGAGGGAGACCGCGCTGGGCGGTCTTCAACTCTCCGATGCCTAAGTTAGTCAATGTATTTATGTTGACAAAGTAACAGTAGGTAAGTATTGAATGCGTAATTAATGAGGAGAGAGGAGAGAACCTTTTATAGGGAGGAGGAGGCTGACCTCCTCCTTGTTTTCGATGTGGGACTGATGTGCTTCAGTTCCCAGCTTCAGAAGCTTCTGATGCTATCTTGGCGCGGCGCGTCGGCGGTGATCTGGAGGTGATCCGACGCTGAGGTGGTAGCCCGCCTGGCGGTGTGTTTGCATGTCATTCCTTTGGTTGGAATTAGTACCTTTGGCGGTACAATGAGCGTGGCCCATTATAGCTAATTATGCTTGCAAATGTACATGTATGTACACTCCATTTCATGGAAAGCATAGTTCACGGAGTGGAACCCAACAAGAAGAAAGCCGATGACATGAGGAAAACAATTCTTGAGAGGTTTGCAAAGGAGGAACGTGGTTGGAGTGTTGAAAGATACCATCAAGAAGCTGCACTTACTGTAGGAAACGCAGAAAGCTAGAAAATGTAGATTTTATGCACTTAGTTTCAGTTGAACTTATTTTGATTTGGAATATTAATACTACTACTTTGAGATGATTTGAAAGCTTTTCAATATATTTTCTGTTAAGTTGAAAGAATTTGTTTTTAGTTATTACTGTTGAGCATATCACACATGTCAATATTTAAAATACAGGCTGATATTACGTACCTGGTGCATTTAGTCCTCAGAAACCAGGTTCTATTGGGGACCAATAGACCCTTATTGGCCCCCAATAAAGCTTGTATAGAGGGTCAGAAATAAGACAGTAGGACATCAAACTACATTGGCAATATGCAAGTGTAAAAATTCCACACCTGTTGAACTTCAACCTTCCAAAACTTAGATTCTATTGGGGGCCAATAGATGTCTATTGCCCCCCAATAGATGTTTGTAGGGTCAGTTTGCTTTCACAACACGTTAGAAAAACTTGCAACTCAAAACCAAATATGTTAAAATGAAAATAAACATAAAATCAACTGCTCTATTAATGGAAAAGTTAAAATGAAATCAAAATGGATAGAGGAACCGGAAAAAATCTCAATACAAGTTCTTGAAAAACTTAATCGATTTCTCAGTCAGCAACAATACTCAAGCACCAATCAATGTCAATAATCTTCGAAAGCAAAAATGTTATACTGACCCTAGATAAAATCATCTATTGCTCCCCAATAGCCTGTTACTGCCCCCTAATACAACTAAACAGAATGCTAAAACAATTGACAACTTTACATTAGGTTCAGTGTAGGTCTTCTTGTTATGCTAGCCCATTTTGCCACATCGGCCGCAACGAATGAGCTTCTTTTCACACTCTCCTCTAGACTTGAACCTCTTGAGCCTATGCCTCCCAGGTGGCCTCTTTGTGTTCGGAGGAAGTATGGAGTCATTGCTTGCAGATTCCAAAAAAGCCATGTCAACATTAGATATTGGATAAATTGGAAAATCATAGCACTTCTTGTAATAATCAACATGAAAATGCTTATCAATAAAAGCATAAACATCCATTGAGGCAGCTTGAATTGCAGCGAGACCGTGGTAGCAAGGGAAGCAGTTAATCTGCCATTTTTTACACGAGCATGAAGGAGTTTCAAGGTCCACAACATAAGAATACTTTGATCTAACCTCATAAATATTTGTATCGGAGTAATGCACATTGAAACGGCAAGCTTTCTCCATACCTTCTTTCAAACGACCCTCCATAACAGGAGTAAGTTGTGATGTCCAAACCTGAGCCTCGTCTCTCCTTTCACCCATCATCTGCATCACCTTAATCCGAGTCTGATCAAGCATAGTGTAAACTGGCATCTCACGCTCAACAGCAAACCAAGCATTAAAAGATTCAGCTATACTATTAGCCATAATTCCATAACGGCATCCAGGGAAAAATGCGCTGCACCAATTTTCAAGAGGCATATCAGCAAGAAATGGATCTATAATATCAGCGCCACCAACTTCTCTCAACTCTCTTAAATGGAAACGATATTCCTTTTCAGTACATGAATATGCTAACTCAAAAAACTTCTTTTTAACATCATCTTTCAAAACAGAAGATCCTTTACCATTGTATTTACTCATAAGGTTATGCGCCAAGTGCTTGTAACTGATACGCTCAAAGCAAGCGCATAATTTAACCCTGAAAATGTCATCGTTAGTATATAGTAAATAGGGATCGTTCTATTCCGGGGATTGAGGGTACACCTGTCATTCAAAATACAGAGTATATTATTTACAAGAATAAAATAAATTATAAACATATTTACGAAAAAGAGGGGGTTTTGGATTTTGGTTTTCGAAAATAAACTAAGTAAAGAAAAAAATTAAAACACAAAAACATAAATACAAGGATGGAATGAGAGAAACAAAGATCAAAACCGAAATTACAATCAAATTCGATTCAACCCTAATATTGTTCATCTAAGTCATGAGAAAGGAGTTGATCATGTGAAACGTTAGAAAGCAAACGATTTCCCATATTTTACTTTTCAATGCTAATTAACCTAAGTGAAAGCACCTAGATCAATCCTATCAAACATGCATTCAAGCTCTAGAAAGCTAGATAATCATAACATGTTTAACGCATTACACATAGAGAAAGACTATCAACTCAAGTGTACAACTTAGTATGGAAAAGTCCACCTAATTGCAATCCTCTTCAATTAAATTCGATCTTTGTCCAAAACCTTTACTACTTGGATTCAAGTTTACACAAAGCAAAAAGTTGATTTATGTTCTTAAACCTAGCAACAATTATGCATAAACCCTATATGTTTCGAACCACACAAGATTAACACACAAAGGATATCTATCAAGCAAATTTAATCAAACAAACTCACAAAAGCAACCAAGAATCACAATATAGGAATCGAAAATTCTCATTTAATCATAAAATTCCAGAAATAATAACTTTGTTCAAACATATATGTCAACTAGTTCATAACCAACGAATTCAAAACAAGGTTTACAAAGGAGAATCGGATTACACCGTGGATGATGATGAGGACGAATGATTAACGTTGTGGTCTCTTGAATCTCGAAAGCAAGCTTCAAGGATGGTGATGGATGATGGATGCTCACGGCTCTTCTTCTCCCTTGGCCTTGCTTGAACCCGTGGAGATGACTAGAGGATGGAGAGAGGGATGAAGATGCTCACGGCTCCAAGAGAGATTTCTGATTTTTCTAAAATGTATGGAGAGTCTAATGTCTCCCAACGTCACAATGGAAGAGTTTATATAGGAGCACGGCCTTCTTGCTCTCCAAGCCATGTAAATCTCATGGAATTAATCTGAAAATTCCACATAGCTTCCTCCAATGCTTGCTTGCCACATAAGCCCTATGAGGTGGTCCAACCAATCACAAAATTCTCTAAAATATCTCCCTATTATTTAGTTGCCGAAATTCCTTGATAATATTCTGATTTTCTCTTTTATTTCGGCCAACTACCTTTAGGGATTTTAGGAATGTATCTAGACGCCATTTAGCACTTTTCTTGGTCTCCACACTTTTGCTTTCCTTAAAAGTCTCATCTCTTGCCATCAAATGCTAGGGTTTCACGTTGCTTCCTTCTTCCTTTATAGTTTCTCACGGCAAATCCCCAAGATAAGTCTCCAAGTATATTTTCTTTCCATAAAAATTGCCCTAGAAAATCTCTTGCCGAAATCTTCTTTATTCTTGCTTGGTTTTCACGCCAATTCCTTGTTTATCTCTTGGCTTTGGACGGCAACACTTCTCTAGGGTTTAATCTTTGCGTCACAAACCCTAATTTCATGGGCTTTTATGGGCCTTGATCCATTTTGCCTAAAATCCACAAAGTCTTGAGAGTTCTTGGGCCTTGTTGCGTCAACTTCAAGCCTTATCACCTTCCAACGTCATGACACTTCATTTTTCCATTTCCTTTTCATGGTTGCGTTGAAAACTTGCTTGGTATGCTCTCCTCCTTTTCGCAGGGTTTCCTGGTTGAAGCAGGAAAACTTCTTTTCTTCATTTCTGCTCGTTTCTGTGGCCCTTTGTGTCTCATTTTTGCTCCCCTTAACGTTTGCAAGCTCCTCTTTCATTTCGTGAGTTCATTTCCACTTTTTAGCTCCGAGGTCCTGAAAATAGAAACCGTTAATGAAAAATAGAAACTTTCCTAAAATGAAAAATGGCAACTTTCCTAAACTGAAAATGGAAACTTTCCTAAAATGAAAAATAGAAACTACAAAATAGAAACTTTCTACAAATAGGAACTTTCCCAATCGAAGAATGGAAACTTTCCTAAACAGAGTTTTATTAAGGAAATAACGCAGAAAATGTAGGGAAATGCAGTTAAAACATCGCATTAAAATGCTCATATCAGTAACAGAAAAGATGAGGATTACCAGGAAATATCTTATCAAAAGCACTAAACAGTCCAACACCTCGGTCACTAATAAACATAATCACTCTACCATGAGGTTCCAGCAAGCTCTTCAAGTGTTTGAAGAAAAAGGACCAATTAGCATCCGTCTCAGAATCACAGACACACATTGCAAGAGGAAAGAAACCTACAAAAAGTAAAGAAAAAAAGACGTAAGTCTATTGGGGGACAATAGATGTCTATTGGGGGGCAATAGATGATTGCAGCGTGCCGCTGCACCGCCAACGGGAGCGTGCCGCTCCACATTTTCAATGAAAAGAATCCAAAAACAATAATAAACATAAAAGAAACAAAAAGGGGAAAGAAATCACAAGAAAATAAAGGAGTATTGGGGAACAATAGATGTCTATTGGGGGCCAATACATGATTGCAGCGTGGCACGCTGCACCACTAACAGGAGCATGCCGCTGCAAAGTTTCAACAAAAATAACAATAAAAGAACATAGACATCAGAAAATTACCATGATTTCCATTCTTTCCGGTTGCACAAAGAATCTGCCCCTTGTAGACACTCTTCCCAAAAGTGCCATCGACATACAACACAGGAAGACAGAATTCATAGCCTTGAATGCAGCCTGCATAAGCTAGGAAAAGCCTCTGAAATCGATTACTCAATGGATCAACTTCCAAAACAAAAGAAGATCCCAGGTTAGTCTCAAACACAGCTTCCCTATACCAAGTTAGCATGTTAAATGAATCAGCCTCAGAACAATAAATCATTTCCCTAGCCTTCTGCTTTATTTTCCAATCAACCTTGTATGATATATCAAACCCATAAGCTGACTTGAACTTGCTGATAATTTCCCTCAGCTTCAATGACAAGTTATAGCTAATGTCCTCTTCAATACATGTCTTGACAATTTTCGATCCCAAAAGCTCATGTTTTTGCTTCTGAAGAACACCTTTGCAAGAGTGGACATTGTCCAACTCACCAATAATAAAGCATCCATTTGCAGGCAATACATAACCACGGACATTCCACTCACATCCTTCGGTTCCCTAATTGGAACAAACCACATGAATTATGTCCCAATCATTTCTAATAAACACAAAGCTGAACCCAACTTCAATAGCATACTTTCTGAGCTTGTCTCAAAACTCAGGGGAACCACCACAAAATTTCTGCCCTACACATTGAATGTAACTAGCCCACTCATTTGACAAGTAAGACTTTTGAACTTCAGTCCTAAATGCCTCAGTGAGGTAATCATCTTCATCCACAATACCAGAGCAGCTATCTTCAAATGAAACAGAAGCTTTTTTGCTGCAACTTACACTATTCTTCAACACCGTAATATCAACACAATCCAACTTGTAAATCTTGGCACCGCTAAACGGCATTTGGAAATCATCATCATTGTGAAGAAAAAAAGAAGAGAATAATGAAGCTCAATACCATCAGTTGCAGAAAACTTGAAGCGTTCACAAATGTATTCAAACAAATGAGCATAGCTCATACATTGATTAATACGAAACATGAAGCCTTGTCCAGAATGAGTGCAATTAACAGCCAATTAAGGAACTATCCATATTCCTGAAAAAAAAAAAAAAAAAAAAAAAAAAAAAAAAAGCAAAAAACAAAACAAAATCAAACCACTGTTGCCCCCCAATAGACACATATTGCCCCCCAATAGACACATATTGCCCCCAATAGAGGAGTCTGGAACACCAAAATCACATAACAAAACAAAAACAAGTTACTATAAACAACTATTGCTGAACTTCAGTAAAAACTAAGCGTATCAAAAAAGAAGAAAAGCAGCTCTATGAACCATCTATTAACCCCCAATATGGGTCTATTGGGGGGCAATAGACACTTCACAAATACCGAAACGGATCGAACTGTTCTAAAACAGAACCACACAAACTTAGCACAACGAAACAGATCAAACTTAGCACAACAAAGTTATAAGCATGAAAATAGCAAATGGAACCAAATCAAAGATGAAATTCACGCTTTTCGAAAAAGAAAAAGAAATGGAATTAACGAAACACAGACCAAACTTAGCGCAACGATTCGGAAATAACAAAACGCACAGGAAAACAAACTCAGATTCAATGGAGGTGAATAGCAAACATGGATCCAAAAAAAAATCGAAGAAACGGAATTGAAATCGAAATCGAAGAAACA